>NC_065524.1:2613658-2616509 GCF_006386435.1 Epinephelus moara
GAGAATGCAGGGTTACTCGTGGTCCCTAACGTCTCCAAAAGTAGATCAGGAGCCAGAGCCTTCAGCTATCAGGCTCCTCTCCTGTGGAATCATCTTCCTGTTGCGGTCCGGGAGGCAGACACCGTCTCCACATTTAAGACTAGACTTAACACTTTCCTCGTTAACAAAGCTTATAGGTAGGGCTGGCTCAGGCTTGGCTTGTACCAGCCCCTAGTTAGGCTGACTTAGGCCTAGTCTGCCGGGGGACCCCCTATAATACACCGGGCACCTTTTCTCCTTTTCTCTCTCTCTCGTGTCCTGTTACTGCATCTTGCTAACTCGGCCATTCTGGATGTCACTAACTCGGCTTCTTCTCCGGAGCCTTTGGTTGTGCTGCTGCCGTGGTCCTGCCAGATGCCTCCTGCTGCTGCTGTTATCATTAGTCATACTTCTACTAATACACATATGATAATTGTCACATATGTACACTATCAGATATTAATATATACTTTCAACATATTATACCACAACAGCCAAAATTATAATTATAATATTATTACTTTCATTAATGTTGTTTTAAGCTACTGTCATTACCGTCTGTCCTGCATCTCTCTCTGTCTCTCTCTCTTTGTCTCTCTTTCTGTCTCATTGTGTCACACAGATTACTGTTAATTTATCATGTTGATCTGTTCTGTACGACATCTATTGCACGTCTGTCCGTCCCGTCTGTCCGTCCTGGAAGAGGGATCCCTCCTCAGTTGCTCTTCCTTAGGTTTCTACCGTTTTTTTCCCCCGTTAAAGGGTTTTTTTGGGGGGAGTTTTTTCCTTATCCGCTGTGAGGGCCCTAAGGACAGAGGGATGTCGTATGCTGTAAAGCCCTGTGAGGCCCTGTGAGGCAAACTGTGATTTGTGATATTGGGCTTTATAAATAAAATTGATTGATTGATTGAGCTAGCGTAGTATTCAGACTCGATGGCTATTTTGTTTCTCACCCATTATACCATGTAAAATGCTTCTGGCTGAGACTCTGTTAAATTGTACATCCAGATACCTCAAACATAGTTTGGGTAACCAGTTTATCTGTGAATATTAATCCTCAGGTAATCACAACAACAAGACTTAAATTCTATTTTGAGGTTAAGGGTGGTAACGAAGGTATATGGGGTTTCAACTGTTACAATGGCGAACGTCTTTAAGGACGAAATGAGAAAAATCCCCGTCCACCATGAGCGGAGGTGGGAGCAGTCTTTCAACAGAGTTTCAGTCTGAGTTCCTCTTATCACAGCATGACCGACAGACTCATCACAGTATGACTCACATGGCCTCGGGCATGACACACACGCACGCACGCACGCACACTCACACACACACACTATGAACTGATATGATGTAAATTCTTGTCTTTTATGGTTTCAGATGCCTCGACTTTGTCGATCTTTTACTTAAAAGCTGAAGTTGTCTGTGTCTGTGTGTGCATGCCTATGTGTACATGTGAAGCTCTAATCAGAAAGTGAACAGCTTCACTGTCATAAAGACTTGATGGGAACTAAAAGCTTATGAGTGGCCTGATGATGGGCTTTTACCAGGAAGTGTAGTGTTACTGGATGATGGGAGTGCTTTTGTGCTGTCGTCAGCTCCAGGCATATAGATAAACAGTGGACTCCTCTACAGCCCCACCAGCAGAGACAAAGCTTCACAGAGAGCTTTTAATCCCACTGTGTATTATCACTGATCAGGAACTGAAAGCTGAGCATGTCGCTGGCACTTCACATGCCATTTTGGTAAAACTTTATTTTAAAAGTTCTGAATTTTATAATAATTTCCCAAAAGGTGTGGTGCAAGAAATATATCATTACTGATATTAAAGGGTAAATGGTGAAAGTGTTTTGTCGGTACAGTACCCTTCCAGTTGATCATTTTGCATTTATAGCCGGTGTAAGTCAGTCGTTGAGTCATATACTCATTTACACTGGCATGTAACAGGTCAGCTGTACATGCAAAAATGTAAAATATGTCTGTAGGTATGCATATTTGGTTCCACATATAGTATATATAGAATTAATTTTTCAATGAGAAATGATTTATGAATTAATATTTACGATGGTTTAAATGAAGCTTTCCAGGGAATGTATATTTTTCCTGAAATTATTCTAAAAAAAACCCCATCATATTTCTTTCCAGGAAATTTCCAAGAAAATTATAACAAACTTGCAAACTGCCTCTTTTAAAACTTATTTTTATCATTTCATTGTGTCATTTTCTCATTTTACTTATTTGTTACCTCATATTAGGCCACATCTTTTGATGTAATACATCCGATTTCTCGATTGCTTACACACTGTAACTGGACCTTTCACTGTAATATAATGACATTTGTTACTGTGACAGGTTGTATTATAGGACCCAATTACAGCACACAGGAAGCCAAGAAGAGTTGGTAATGACATTTAATCTAACGGCTCAGCACGTACAGGACAGAGCAGGTAAACAGCACACAATATTGTGTAACACTCCAGCATAGTCTCTCTACAAAGTCTCTGACAGCCTGGCTGATCCGAACTGAACTGGGCTGGAAAGCAGGTGAATGAGCGGTGACGTTTGCCAAACACAGATACAGTTCAGTTCAATAGCAGGCAACGTGTGACATGTACAGGCAGGTAGGAAATGTAGTTGTGGAGGCAGAAAATCTGGAACCATGGAAGTACATAGTCCAAGTAGACAAACTAATACTCACAGGTACTCACAGGACACACACACACAATGGCGAGTGTGGTGACATGGTGAAAGCGTCTGGACCACAGGAAACCATAGGTAAGCAGACAGGAACATTCACACTGTATCAATCAATCAATCAATCAATTTTATTTATAAA
>NC_065524.1:2617009-2618897 GCF_006386435.1 Epinephelus moara
ACCCTGACTGAAGCCAATGGAGTCTAATAATGACAGCATGAAAATATTTCTCCAAAAATGATGAGAGAAGACTGAGAGACACTCAAAGAGAACAAACCATCACCAAGGCTGCACTATTGTGTAAAGATAAAGATAAACTCCACCAATGGTAACCAACGTATCTCAAAAGTTAACTGTTATAATTAATTAAGAAGGGTCATGGGCCAGGGCAGAAAAGTTGTGGTTGTAGTGCAGATAGCTCCTCCAAGCGATTTAGAAAGCACCCCATAAATATCATTATGTCTTGGTTCTTAACTATGGTGGTCCTGAGAGCTCAATGCACTGCAAATTACAAAAACACATACAAATCAGTCATTTGAGTGATGGTTGTGGGTTCTCCTGAGATGGGTATGGGGGTTTTCGAGAGGGGGCTGTGCCTGAAATCTATAATGAGTTCCTGCATCTTAGACATGTTGAGCAGGAGGTTATCAAGGCATCAAGTGGCAGCTTGGGCTACCTGTTCATGGTATCAGTCCAGTTAGGGTTGGCCTAGATATACAGACACATTAGTTTCAGTGAGATGTAGCTGAGAAAGTGGGTAACCAGATGTTTTCTTGCAATATCAGGCCGTGTATGTAGGAGTAGTCAATAGTCTGATTGACTGGACATTTTGCACAACTCATCATTTCATCATACATCCTATAAACCATTTAAACATTTGCTATTATTAAAATGAGAAAGTTACTTGTGCTGCCTTGGCAGAGGTATACAGTATGCTGTGGTCTGTCTTGTTGTATCTAACTCTTGTCTAAAGAGACAGAAAGCTAGGACTATTACATAATGTCCACAGTGTATACGCTGTCAAAGAAAGAAATCCCATATTCTGATTACATAAACTACTGTTTATTTATGACTTAGACTTAGTGAAGGTTTGTAGTATTAAACAATCTCAGTGCTGTTGTTAAATCTACCACTGCTTTTCCGATTGCTGTCACCAGATACTGGATTCTCCTAAACATTGACCAGACAGGTTAATGATTGACATGATAACCTTTCAGCAGCCACCACTAATGGCCTGGACAAAGGAAGACAATCTTGTGGGCAGTAAAAAAAAAAAAAAAAAAAACAGTCAAAGGAGCAGAGTGTGTATTCCTGACAAATGATTCCAGTTGAATTAATGAATGTTTTATGTGAAATCATTATAAGTTATGTATTTTATTCAGTAAATAAGATCACAACATACACTATTCTGAATTAAAGCAGAGGTTTACATTTTGTGTGGTCTGTTTTTTGTTAAGTGTGAAATAGTTGCCTCGTTTGACAAAAACAGCAACAATAATAAACAGACACATCGATCAAAACATCCAGAGCAACCGAGCAAATGCTTGACGGCCCTGGAAAAACCTAGTTAACAGAATGTTAAGCTTGGATTTTTTTCCTCTTTTTTTGTCGGTTTTTTTTTTGTTGAAGATCAAAAGTGAACCAAAAGCGAACAATCCCCTTGTCTTTCCTAATTTGACGTCGGTGCAGTGATTCATTGATCATGACTGGTTGTTGTACAACAAGACAAGAGTCTACAGTCACATTAGCAGCTCTGTGAGGCTGGCACCTGCCTATTCTCAACAATGCTTTAAGGAGGTCTTACCTTTAGTTAACACTCATATATTAGATATGATCAATATATCCTTATTAACAGGCTATGTACCACAGTCTTTTAAGGTAGCTGTAATTAAACCTCTACTAAAAAAGCCCACCCTGGATCCAGAGGTGTTAGCCAACTATAGACCAATATCTAATCTTCCCTTTATGTCAAAGATCCTTGAGAAAGTAGTCGCAGACCAGCTGTGTGATTTTCTCCATGATAATAATTTATTTGAGGAATTTCAGTCAGGATTTAGAGTGCATCATA
>NC_065524.1:2620283-2626052 GCF_006386435.1 Epinephelus moara
CGGATTACTGTTAATTTATTATGCTGATCTGTTCTGTACGACATCTATTGCACGTCTGTCCGTCCTGGAAGAGGGATCCCTCCTCAGTTGCTCTTCCTGAGGTTTCTACCGTTTTTTTTTCCCCGTTAAAGGGGTTTTTTGGGGAGTTTTTCCTTATCTGCTGCGAGGTTCATAAGGACAGAGGGATGTCGTATGCTGTAAAGCCCTGTGAGGCAAATTGTGATTCAAATTGTGATTTGTGATATTGGGCTTTATAAATAAAATTGATTGATTGATTGATTGATTATCAATACATGTGTTCAGTAGGCATGAACATGTAAATACGCAGACAGCGATATTCAATATGCTCTGCTCTCATCCACCGTCACTAACGTTATGTTTTACACAAGGACAGCATGCTAGTTCGGCTGATAGCGAATTGTTACTAATAAGCTCAAATGACGGCTGTCTGTATGTAGACTAACGTAGTTTGACACTATCTTAAAATACTTTTAAACTTAGCTGCTGGCTGAGACGAACAGCCCCAACTCTCTGCACCAGCATGTAACCAGCCAAGCTGGTGAAGCCAAATACAGGGCACACGCCGAATCATCTACGTCATCAGCCTGATTTGAATAAATTTTCCAGAACTTTGAGGTGCGCTGGAAACGCAAACCACACAGATTACCAGGAATTCTTTTACCCGGGTAAATAAATTCCTGGAAATAAAAGTTCCTGAAACGTTGGCGGAAAAGGGGCTTATGACATGCCAATATGCTGATATGTAGCAGGTCTAATATTTTAACTATATTTACAGTTGTAGCATTAATTAGCAAATGTTAGCATTTAAACATTTGCTAATGTTAGAATCAGCAAATTAACCCTTTAAAAATGGACCTCCCACGGATGGCAGGGAAAGATACTTGCTGTTTACATAATCCTGTATGTATAGATCGATCTAGAATAAAAACCACAACAGCTTAAACACTCATTATTTTAGCAGCAGAAAGCTAAGGTGTCTGTCTTCCTCATCATCACATCATTATCTTATGTTACCTTTCTTTACATGCTGTGCAAATGTAGTATTTCACCGGAAATACACTGGAATTTCCCCATTACGGCCGAGGGAGACCGTTGTTTGCATGATCCTGGATATATCAATCTAAAATAAAAATGATAATAGCTAGAGGATCCATACTTTTTGCATCAGTGAGCTAAGGCTTCTGTCTTCTGTGTCATCATGTTGTGCACTCCTATGATGTCATTGCACCAGATTGTGTGTAACATGCAACAGGGAATGGCTTTTCACTCTGGTCATTAAAATAAGCATATCTCAAAAAATGAACAATGTACAACGTTGGAGTGTAAGAAATGTTTTCTTTAAATACTTTCTCCTTTAAATTAAATGTTTTGATCCTTTTTTTTTTTGACGACACATTTCAATACTTAAATCAATTATTGTGGTTTATTGATGTACATCACCTTTTAGCTAGGTTGTATAGATAATAACTGTTCATAATTTCAGTTGCTGAGATAATTTAGTCTGAACCAAAGAGTTTGACTGACAGACCAACCAACATTTCCATCCCCACTCAACTGAACACTGCAGGAACAGTACAGATATTTTTTGCTTAAGTATCCTTATACTGGATAAAGCTACATTCACATTTTA
Organism: Epinephelus moara; assembly: GCF_006386435.1. NCBI lineage: Eukaryota > Metazoa > Chordata > Actinopteri > Perciformes > Serranidae > Epinephelus > Epinephelus moara. Next base: position 2,621,935 of record NC_065524.1, read on the forward strand.
AGTGTACTGCAAGAAAAAAAAAATTGCTCAAGTAAACGGAAGGGCTAGGCCCAATTATTCCTGTTTACCTGTCTCACCAATAATACACTGCCCCTGTGTAATAATCTGATTCCAGATAGCCCATGGTTTAATCATATCCTGATGAACACTTCATGGGGACATGAAAGTTACAAGATGCTCAATGGGTTTCCACTTGGTGTGAAATGTGTCGTATGAACTTTAATCAACCCCAAAACAAGCTGCGACAAGCCATCAGTCTCTATACACAGACTGGTGTGATTACACCCATAGTCACACATGAGGAAGTGAATCACTCACTCTTGAAACTCAACAAACTAACAATGTAATGTGACACCGCTTGCTGCCTTCCTCCCACTCCTGCCCCTACTTCACTGCCTCCTCATTTCAGTCCTCCTCCTGTCTTGTCTCTCACACTCTCCATTCCACACTGACCGTTTTTTTTACTGGCTAAGTGGTGGCCTCTGTAAACTGACCAGTCTGTCTTCTGCACCCACATCCCTCTGTCTTTCTGTGGGAAGGATGGAGCGGAAGTGCAAAAGATAACATCTCTTAAGTGCTTTTGGAAAAGTCCCCCATCTCTCATGTGTATTCACCCTAAAGCTGTATAAGGGTTACATCATAGAATATATTCTAATGCCTAAGATGAGAGGGACACTTGAAATAAATGTTTTAAATTGAATGTTGCTTAAGTAACTAAAGTGACAAAAAAGTAGTGTAATCAGTAAACGCATTACTTTACACAGGAAGTAACACTGCAAAGTATCTTATTGCTTTCAAATAGAATAGAATAGATTAGAATAGAATAGAAATAATTTTATTCATTCCCGAAGGGAAATTTATCCAGCAGCTCATAAAAGACAAAAAACAACAACCACACTTCCCCTCATCAACAACAACACAGTGGTATTAAAATATACATAAAATAAAATAAGTCAAAATAAATGCATAAATAGAAATTAAATTAAACTAAAATTGCCCATTCCACAGTCCAGTCCAGTTGTGGCTAATGTCATGTGTGTAAGTGTGTGTGACCGGATTCAGGAGGTGTTTAGCAGTCTTATTGCCATGGGGACGAAGGATCTCCTGAAACGTTCAGTTCTGCAATGCTGCCAACGCAGTGAGATGAGCCAACTGCTGCAGTTGTTCCTCTGTTGCTCCAGGAGGCTGTGGAGAGGGTGTCTGCTATTGTCCATTATAGCTTTCAGTTTGTTCAATGTGCCCCTCTCCACCAGTTCTTAGCAGGTCCAGTCTCCTGCTGAGCATGGAGCCAGCTTTTTTAACCAGGGGCCTGTTGTTTGAAAGTAGAATTAAGCAATCCAGGATAAGTGGAAAAGCGAGGCTGGACAAATTCCCCTAAATCCATCCTGGCTTAATTGGTTGTTCGAACACCAAGCCAGGCTGAGGAGGCGCGGCTTTGTCAAGCCAGGTGTAACTTATTCAGGTGAGTGCGCATCCACGGCTTTCTTAAATAGACCCCGAGATCAATCACAGATTCACCGATGCAGCAATGGAGAGGGCACGTGCGGCATACTTCTCACCCAGTCTTACCATGGACACTTATGAAGAGGTAAAACATATAGTCACGAAGAAAGGAAACACTGAAGCGATATTAAAGCAGAGAGAGAGCGCGTGGCAAACAATTGCGGACCGACTGAATGCGTAATCTACAAATATACACTTGCGGCGCAAATGAATCTGTCATAATTAGTGTTCCTTCCACAAATTAACAGTTGTACACTTCACCTTAAAGGTGAGCAGTGGAAGTTCAGCAACTGCTGATTTCACACCAGCAGAAGAGCTCGCCCTGGATCAGAACCGGGGCAGGCCGATGATGGAGGACGGAGGGGGGGAAACCGCCCTCTTCATACAAGGTACATTATTCCAGTATACTGTACATGGAATCAATCATTTTATTCATTTATTAATCAACCACTGGTGTTATGTGGACTGTCTGACTTTGGATTGTCTTGCAGTGTAATACAAATTGACAAATTAAAAGAAAAACTGGACTAAATTGGACTTAGAAATTAAGAAACTAGAGAAAGAAGTAAGTGATTTTAATGCACATTGTAAGCATGACGCAATGTATTAATCAATGTTATTTCTCTCTTTCTCTCCACAGCTCAAAGCAGACAGTGACTGATTACAGTATTTTTCAAAGAATATTGAGGTTTCATCTTCATGTTTTCATTCACTGATGTAAAGTACACTGGAGTTATTGGTCCAGTTAACTGGGAATATAATTTGGGAAGGTCATACAGTTATGAAACCTAATAACCACTAATTGTGTTAATGCCAAATACACCTACTTGTATGTTTATTCCAACAATTAATCCTTTTATTGGTTAGGATATGTGCATGTCAAAGTATGTTTGGGCTATGACAAAAATGTTTTAAATGTTAAACGTTTTTTTTTATTGTAGGCTTAATGTATTTTGTTCAAAAATGAGGCAAATACGTACATAACAACATGAAATGACGGTAAAACACATTGATTTCCGATCGCATTGACAGCTGGCTGGACAGATAAGGCACCAGGCTAAACTAAGCCTGGTTGTTAGCCTGGTCGGGACCAGGCTAAGTGCACAGAATAGATATCCATGGCAACATATGTGCCTCTGCTTTCGAACAACCGAATCAACGCTAGATTAAGCCAGGATAACCAACATATCCCGGCTTAATCTCTTACCTAGGTTTTGAACAACAGGCCCCAGCTTGTCCAGTTGCTTGGTGTTTTTGTCCGTCAAGCTGCCTCCCCAACACACTGTAGTGTAGTGGCCACTGCACTGGCCATCACCATGTGATAGAACATGGTCAACATCTCCACACACACATCAAAGGACCTCAGTACCCGCAGGAAGAACAGCCAGCTCTGCTTCCTCCGGTAGAGGGCATCAGTTTTAGAGGACCAGTCCAGCTTCTCATCCAAGAGGACCCCCAGATATTTGTAGGTGTGCACCACCTCAATGTCCTCCATCTGTATGCAGACTGGTTAATGGGGTATCCTCTTCCTTCTGAAATCCACTGCCATCTCCTTGGTTTTGGCTGTGTTCAGGTGGAGACAGCACTTACTGCACCAGTCCCTGAAGGCATCCACAAGGTCCCTGTACTCCCGCTCTTGATCACTCCTGATACAAGCCACAATAGCTGTATCATCAGAGTATTTCTGTGTGTGGCAGGACTCTTGAGTTGTACTTAAAGTCTGCTGTGTAGAGTGTGAACACTCTAGAGTGTAGAGTGCTAAAACAGTTCCCTGTGAAGCACCAGTGCTGCTCCTGACCATCCCAGAGACACACCTTCCAAGCCTGACATACTGAGGCCACTCTGTCAGGTAGTCTGTTATGCAGGAGGTCAGGAAGTGATCTACTCCCATCCCCTCCAACCGGTCTCTCAGTATGGGAGGCAGGATAGTATTAAAAGCACTTGAAAAGTCAAGCAAAAGGATCCTCAAACAACATCCCGGTTCCTCCAAGTGGGTGTAGGCCTGATACAGCATGTAAAGAACCACATCTTCCACTCCAATGTGCTCCTGATAGGCAAACTGGAGGGGGTCCACAGTGGACCCCCTCCAAGGCCTGCAGCCTTTCCTGTACACAGTTTCATGAGCTCCGCCCTCATCTTGTCTGCTGTAAAGGACAGTGGTAGTTGGCCATGGACGGTAGATGTTGTAGTTGGAGTAAGTTGGTGCTTCACTGTCATGCCATATCAGCTTCATTAAAAGCATAGCTGCAAATTAAAGCAACAATACAGTAGATGTAAAAACACACAGAGACAATACATCTGTGATCAGTTCCCTAATTTAAATTGTAACAATTTTTTAAAATCTTTTCCTCTTTTCCAATTTCTCATTTTATTTTATGGAAGTGATCAGTGTAAAACTCAATAAAAGATAAAAGCAACAAAATAAAAGACGCGTGGTACATTCATTACAAGCGTATCAGTTTGTAGCATGGACCGCGGAACGCATCTGAACAAGGGGGGGGCCATAATTTCAAGTCACGCGGAGGGGGTGGGGGGGCACATGCATTGAAACAGACAATATTACTGATGTATGAAATAACGTTGCGGAGCACTTTTTTTATTCCGACGCCACACAG
>NC_065524.1:2626645-2638509 GCF_006386435.1 Epinephelus moara
TATGAAAGCTGGTTCAGGGCATATTCGTCCATTTATGAATAAATATGGAGTGGAAACGCTCATGCATGTGCACCAAGTTCCTGTGCTGACATCCTGTCGCTAGGCTACATCTTCTTCTTTTTCTTCTTCTTCTACTGTTTAATGGGGACCCGCGGGACCCGGCGGAACCCAATCCCAATGCAGCCCTCTATGTCAGAGTACAAAAGTTACCCGGGCCATGGCCCCCCTGGCCCCCCCGGTTCCGCGGTCTGTGGTTTGTAGAACAAGTTTGTAGAACAGTTTTGAACAGTTAGAACAAGAGTCTGCACTGCAACGTACAAATCACTCCTTCTCGTGGCAACCTGCGCTTTCCCTGTCCTCGCGGCTGCAACTCTCTTCATACTTCATCGCCACTGCTGTACACAATTTAAAAACTACAACACCCATAATTCAGGTAGGAACTGCTGCAGCCAATGTGCAGCCGGTGGGAGCTGCAGGACGACTCAACCACCATGATCCGTTTTTATTGTTTTGTCAGGCAATAACTACTCCAGACCCTGCTCTAGTGTAATTTTCGGGACAATTAGGGCAGGATTCGCGATTCGGGACAACTGCTTGGATTTCGGGACTGTCCCGAATTTTTCGGGACGTCTGGTCACCCTATGAGTGCATGAGACTACACTCCCTGTAGAGTCATCGGCTCCTCACCAGTGCCAACAGCTCGTCACATTTGTTGAAGAGCAAATTGAAATTCCCCATAAGGACCGATGGCAGGAAAGACTTGTATCTTGTATCTCCTATCTATTGGGTGTCTAACTCCATAAGTGCTTCTTGTCAGAGCCAGAAGATAGTCCCTCGTATACACAACTTTACTCATCACATTGGAAAAATAAACAATCATTAAAAAAAGAAAAAAAATCCCATAAACCAGCATAAACTCAATCTGATTCTGCCCATCCAGGGCTTGAACCTCTAATAATGAGACCAATTAGGGTTTCAGGAAGAAGCTTTGCTGCTTGGACCCCTAACAGCACAAATACAATTGAGTTTCAGCCCTTTGAGCTTGAACCCCAAATGCTGACAACAAAAACAACAGAGCTCCAGCAGTAAGTGTCACTTCTCCCCTATATGAGGCTCCAGCAGCGAGCCCAAAGGAAAAAAGCCACATAAGCTGACACTGACTGCTCCTAAGATTGCCTGATTTTCACAGTAAGTATACTGGGATTGATTTAGTGCTTTATTTGCATTTATCTATCACCAATAATTTAGTTAAGTTACTAATGAAGCATGGCTTTCACATTGTTTGCAAACTGAGTATTGTAATAGTGTCTCTATTAAAAAGACACTCCCGAAATTCACCCAGTATGTGACCTGTAAAACCAGAGAGGAGAAGAGCCTGGACCTGCTGTATGCTAATGTAAAGGACGCATACACCTCCACGTCCCTTCCCCCGCTGGGTAGATCAGATCACAACTTGGGTGCTTCTCACCCCCTGCCATGTGCCTCTAGTGAAGAGGCTGCCTGTGACCACAAAGACAGTGAGGACATGGTCAGAGGACTGCTATGAGGCACTGCAGGGCTGTTTTGAGGTGACTGACTGGAATGTACTCTGTGAGCCACATGGAGAGGACATTGATGGGCTTACTGAGTGCATTACAGACTACATTAATTTCTGTGTGGACGGCATTGTCCCAGCAAGGACTGTGCGGTGTTACCCAAATAACAAGCCTTGGGTAACAAAGGACATCAAAGCCATACTCAACCTGAAGAAGAGGGCTTTCAGAGGTGGCAACAGGGAGGAGCTGAGGGACATTCAGAGGGAGCTGAGTGCAAAGATCAATGAGGCTAAGGACGGCTACAGGAGGAAGCTGGAGAGGAAACTCCAGCTGAATAACATGAGCGAGGTCTGGAGTGGTATGAGGACCATCACCGGTTACAGACCAACTAGCAGTGGAGCTGATGGTAGTGTGGCTAGGGCCAATGAGTTAAATCTGTTCTTCAATAGGTTTGACACTGCTGCCCTGGCCCCTGTTGGCTCTCCTGCTGACTGTCTCCAGCCACCACCACTTCTGACCCCCCCTCCTCCTCCTGATAGCACCTCATCCAACTTGGTGAGCCCCTCACACCCATCCCCCACTCCTCACACCTCCTCTGGCTCCCATGCTACCTGCCCTCCTCTCACTTTGGACTCCAACTCTCCCCCTCCTCAACCTGCACTCTTTACACCTCTACATGTTAGGAGACAGCTGAGCAAACTCCCCGCCGGTAAGGCTGCAGGCCCTGATGGTGTCAGCCCACGGGTTCTCAGAGCCTGCGCCGAACAGCTCTGTGGAGTGCTTCATCGTGTCTTCAAAATGAGCCTGAGCCTCCAGAGGGTCCCTGTGATATGGAAGACGTCCTGCCTCGTTCCAGTGCCAAAGATGCCGCAACCCAGCGGTCTCTCGGACTACCGACCGGTGGCACTGACGTCACATATCATGAAGACCCTGGAGAGACTTGTCCTGGAGCAGCTCAGGCCTATGGTCAGGCCGCACCTGGATCCCCTCCAGTTCGCCTACCAGCCCCGGATTGGAGTTGAGGATGCCCTCATTTACCTGCTGAACCGCATCTACGCCCACCTGGACAAGCCGGGGAGCACTGTGAGGGTCACGTTCTTTGACTTCTCCAGTGCTTTCAATACCATCAGGCCTGCTCTACTGGGTGACAAGCTGACGGCGATGCTGGTGAATCCCCCCCTTGTGTCCTGGATTGTGGATTACCTCACTGGCCGACCACAGTACGTGCGCTTGCGGCACTGTGTGTCAGACACAGTGGTCAGCAATACCGGGGCTCCACAAGGTACTGTCCTCTCTCCTTTCCTCTTCACCCTTTACACCACGGACTTCAGCTACCAGACAGAGTCTTGTCATCTTCAGAAGTTTTCTGATGACTCTGCTATAGTTGGATGTATCAGCAAGGGTGAGGAGGCTGAATACAGGGCTGTGGTGAATAACTTTGTCTCATGGTGTGAGCTGAACCACCTGCAGCTCAACACAACAAAGACAAAAGAGCTGGTGGTGGATCTGAGGAGAACGAGGACACCAGTGACCCCAGTTTCCATCCTGGGGCATAACGTGGACATTGTAGAACACTACAAGTACCTGGGTGTGTTCATAGACAATAAACTGGACTGGACTAAGAACACTGAAGTCCTTTACAAGAAGGGACAGAGCCGCCTCTATTTTCTGAGGAGGCTCCGCTCCTTTAACATCTGCCGGACTATGCTGAGGATGTTTTATGAGTCTGTGGTGGCCAGTGCTATTCTGTTTGCTGTGGTGTGCTGGGGCAGCAGACTGAGAGTAGCCGATGCCAACAGACTCAACAAGCTGATCAGAAAGGCCAGTGACGTTGTGGGGGTGGAGCTGGACCCTTTGACAGCAGTGTCAGACAGGAGGATGCTGTCAAAGGTGCGGGTGATACTTCAGCATGGCTCTCACCCTCTCCACAACGCTCTGGTCGAACTGAGGAGCACCTTCAGCCAGAGACTGATTGCTCCTAAATGCACCACTGAGCGCCACAGGAAGTCATTCTTACCTGTGGCCACTAAACTGTACAACTCCTCCCTCTGATAATCGGACTCATTTGGCTATTTATAAAACAAAACACACAATATAATTACTCATTCTTATTTCATTTATAATGCTACAACCATTTCATTGTATATTGTATATATTTCAGATTGTCTACTTTACTATTTTTATTATTTATTTTACTTTATTGTCTACTTTAATATTTTATTTTATGTTAATGTCTACTTTAATATTCTGTTTTATTCTTTTTTATTCTAATGTCTACTTTAATATTTTATTTTATTTTATTTTATTTTAATGTCTACTTTAATATTTATTTTATTTATTTCATTGTCTAATTTAGTATCTTATTTATATCTTCATCTTTATCTCTTGTTTCCATTCATGCTGTATTTCTATTTCTACTTTGCACGGAGCATTGGAACAAAAACAATTTCCCCCCGGGGATTAATAAAGTATTCTGAATCTGAATCTGAATCTGAATCTGAGTAAGCTGAGTAAGGTTAACAAACATTAGCAAGGACTTGCTAGTCCCTTAGCAAGAATTTGCTATAAGGTTATTCTAGCTAAAGTTACATAAATGAAGATGGATACACAGATTGTAGACTATTGCAGGATTCAACATTGATCTTCTGTTGATCTAAAGAAAGTCTTCTGTTAACATTAAATATAAAATGGTCAACCTAATTATTGGCAGTGTTACCTAGCTAACGTTAACACTGCTGAAGGAAAAGAGGGAAAATGCTGACTAGTTGCATACACAGTAAAATGTTAACAGATATTTTAATGGAAATAACATTTTGTACACAATAAGTTTTTCCTTGAAAAACTTAAGTGAAGAGAGTGTTTTTGTTTTTGTCATTCCTGTACATTTTCTTTTGACGCAGACAATTTAGGAGCAGCAGTCTGTTAGCTTGTACCTAGTTGTTAGCTAGTAACCCAGTATGACGCCTGTTTGTGGCTAGCTCAACATTGTGTGCTAACGTAGCAACAAAGTATAATAGCTATTTCTTACACATCCATGCCACTAAGAGGTGGGGCACAAAATCCAGTTTTGTTGTAAGCAGCCTAGATATAGTATGTTATCAAGCAAGCAGGGTAAAGGAAAAAGACCTTGTACATTAATGCTGTTACCCATCATGTGAGTTGCTCATGTTTCTCGCGTGTTATTTTTCTGCAGTATGAGGGCAACCATAAACTTTGAAATGTTTGCGAGTTGATAAGGACCCCCTGAATACACAGTTAGTTTTGATGTCTCATTTGTGGAGGAATAGCGAGTTAAGCCTGGCTTCCAGGTCCTCTGACGGACCTACCTTTGTTGGTCACATACTCCTGGGGATCCACTGGATACGCAGCTACTCTCACAGTTTACGTTGTACTAGTCCAGTCACAATTCTGTTGGCCAGGCTCCAGTCACACAGTCAACAAGGGTAGAAAAAAATATTGCTTTGGTGAATTGTTTGAAAAAAATAAAAAATGTGAAAAGAAAAATGTTTAAATTACAGCTATTAATCAGAATGCTGGTGTTAAGATTTATTTTCGGTTGAAAGTTTATGTAATATTCATTCTGTTGCTTTGCATCTTTTTGTTGTGCAGGAATGCCTTCTTTTGGCAAAGCCTGTTTCCAGACATTTTACAGCTTGATTGCCCGGTTTAAAATATTTCTTAGAAAATTAATCAAAAACTAATCAAATGTAATAAGTTAAATTACTTTGATGAGGTAATTAAAATAGTTGCATAATGTATTACATTTCTAACAGGGTAACTAGTAATCTGTAACCAATTACATTTCAAAAGTAACCTTTCCAACACTGTTTATATCCAGTTCACACTGAATTCACTTACAATGAGTTCAGGTACACGAAAAGCCAGATCAATTACTTTAAGACAGTAGGCTAAGGAGATAGTAATAAATAAAATTAAGTCTTAAGATCAGTCAGCTAAGGATTTTGCACGTGAGGGGGGCCATAAAAGTTGCTGGGCCCTTACAGTGCCTTAGACGCTGACTGCAAGGCTGTCAATGCAAGGCTGTTAACCTAAAATACTGTCTGCCAGCTGATGTCCAGACAGTTAGGGGAAGAAAAGAATGGATGGATGAAGGAAGCACTCTTTTCTTAGGAATTAATTACTGATGTTTATCAAAAGAGACTGACTTTAATGAGCACATTGAGAAAATGGTTTACAAGACTCGCAAACTACAGCCTAATGATTTTGGTGCTCATGTATGATGTTGCATACTCAAATGACACAGTGAATACATCAGTATTAAAAGTCATCAAATCTATCAAGATAGAATAGGATGAAAAGTAATGTAGCTGTGTATAACCATATCTGAATGTGTGAAAACATTTTGATCAAATGAATGGAAGGAAGCTTCAAAAGGAATTTAGGATTTGATTTGTACTTGTAGATTAGATTCGAGATGTAAATGCGGGTGTCATAGAGTTGAGTGCTGTGTGAACTTTTTTTCATCCACAAACAGGTAAACTGCAAATGTTTGTACAAATCTTTATGCACTCAGATCTTTCTCATTTATAAAAAAAAAAAAATGTTATGCACAGCTGTAGATGTTCTTACAGATTCAAAAACTAAATTTATTTGTTCAGATATATTTTTTACATGTCAAACATTTTGTTTTGTTTTGTTTGTTTGTGGTTATGTTGTATTTTAGGTAGCCTTGTGTAACATCTTGCCCAAGGGACTACAGAAAAAAAATAGCCTCTTGGCTAATTCTGGCATTTTTATACCATGTGAATTTATTAATTTGCACTGTCCTTTCTTAAATAAACTAACTCAGACTCATTTGAATTCTTTGATCAAAATGTTTTTACACATTCACACATTTAAATTCAATAATACAAAATGTTTTCACACATTCGGATATGGTCAAACACAGCTACAATAGACTTTTTAATTGCTGTACCGTTGCTCAGGCAATCGGACATCTACTGCATAGCTTCTTCGCATATGACGTCATATGCGATGTGCGCTGTCCAGATGGAGGGCAGGCAGCTAGAGGCAAAGTCTACCTACACTGCACACAAATACCTATGATTTGCACCGTTTATGGCTGTTCCATTTAATTAAACTGAGAAAAAACAAAAGCCACTTTACGTTCCGAAAATAGTATCACACAAAAAGGTGAAATAAAAAAGTCATGGAGAAACACTGGCAGGTGCAGATCAAAATACTCTTGTCTGTCTGGAGGAGCACAGTCAACTGATTTAAACCCAGATTTTTAACAGCGTTTACCAGACGTCTAGGAATGGTTGACCTAGTAGGTAGAAAATAGCTAAAGTTAACTAACATTAGTCTGACGATGGTGCATTCATTTACAGAGCTGAAATGTAAAAGAAAGTAAGAAGAAAGTTACTCTAGCACATTTACTTACCTGACCAAAAACAAGACAACATTCGAATCGTTTCAGTCGTGGAACCAACTACTCACAAAATAGTTATAGCCCACTAGACTTTTGTACGCTTTCATCAGCTCGCCCTGTAAGGTTAGTAACGTTAGGAAGTCTGGAGAATGAAATGATTTGTAATTCCAATCGTGTCCACACCAGGCAAGTCGGTCAAATTGTGGGGGAAAATAAAAAAACAACAACAACAATTCTCTGATGATACCTGTTGCCTGCAGGTTCATCCAACCCTTTTGTCACTTTCCTCTATATGCAGTTAACACAGTATATAAATGTATCACTTTCTACCCTCCATCTGACTTTTGCCATCATAATAGTCATGTGACTGCAAACAAGCTATTAACAAACATTCCAACAGGAAATACACTTGGACTCTTTTAGAATGTCAATGTTGATCAGTTAAACAGTCTATACATTTGTGTCTGGTTTGACTCCATACAAATCTTGCCCAAAATCTGTAGTGCGTAATATTCTGAAATCTCTCATTTCACCATACTGACTACATAAGGATCTCATTTGGTTTCATGAAAATGGGGAACCTGAGACAACTGGTTTTCAGAGGCTGGTTTCATACCAATGACAGACCAATGACTCTTGATGAACAAAAAATATGTGATCAATAGCCTATTAGATTATAAATTGTTGTCAGTTTTACCTAGACAGTTCCAACGTATGTGGGCGTGCGTGCGTGTGTGTTTGTGTAACAGAGGGAGAGAGAGAGAAAGAGAGAGAGAGAGAGCGAGGCGGGGGGGTCAGTAAAGGGAAATGAGACAAAGTTGTAGAATGCTGCTCACTTGGCTCAGATACAGTCCATAGCTGGTTAGTAAGAACGCTGTAAGTGTATCCACCAGGCCTACTGTCTGTTGTAAATCCTATTCATGAGCAGACAGTAACAGAAACTACTGGTATCTGTCTCTTTAGGCGTGTTCAGCCTGTATGACCATATCAGGAGCACGGAACCCGCGCACCTGTAAGCTGACGTCATACGCTGAAAGTACCTGCAGCAACTCGTCCAGCTGAACTCATTCGGTAACTGAAACTACCCTCACGAGAGAAGACAAAGAAGTAAGGACGAATATCCGGAAGGGAATAGCCTATATATTTAAAATTCATCTCAAATCCAGTTATTTTTTTAAACTTTAATTGCGAGGAATATTGACAGAGCATTTACAGACAGATGGGGACCGCCCGGTTCGCGGTTTTGTGCATTTTTATCACCGTGTTTCAGGTAAGATTTCCTGCTTTCGTTTGAAGTTGACGGCTTCCACCGTTTTCTGTTCTTCTATGGTGTTAAATCCAGAGAACAAGAAATACATCGTTAGTTAATGTTAACGTTACCTTAAATCTGACATAACATTAATTAGGTGTTTTTAGAAACCTTCGTTTCATGGCAGTGTCTGAGACTAATTTCGCTTATGCATCAGGCAGCTTTTATTTCAGTAAAATCTCTTCTTTTATTCGTCACACCACTTGGCGCGGCTCTCAGTCACTGTATTATCTTTAAGGAGTTAGGTTGGAGCAGATGATAATGGCTAAATTATAATTTAATGGGTGTTGCGTCGACCATATATCAAGGGGGAATTGAAGATAAAAGCTAAACTCTCATAATGTAAAAGGAATGTCTCGACAAACGTTTCAGCCCCCTTACAAACACAAAGCAGCTTCATATTGCTTTATTTTTTTTTGTAGTTTGAGTCTTCCTCCTCGACGAGTCAGTGGGTCTACACGGGCCTCGCCCTAGTTCTGCTGATGACGTCGCCGGCAGGTTGCATTCCCCTCAAACATGTTTGGAGTGGATTGCTTGCAAAAGCGCATTAGGTCCTAGGCTACAATTTGTTCACATAAATGGAGTTTTCCGTTGTGTTGTAATAATTACGAGAAGTAGTTTCTTCCACTTATTTGTAGTTTTTGAATAAACAAGTTTTTAGACCAAGTTTACAGAGTTACGATCAATGCTAGACCGAGAACAACCATTTTGAGATTTCATTGTTAGGTAATGAAGCAACAACGGCAACTATGCTGATTCTAGCGTTTCCAGTATGACTTTGCTGCTTTTTCTATGTGTCATATCATGTTACGTTGTGTTTGACCTTTGTACTGGACAAAACCTCACCCTGAGATCTCAGTAGTTGTAATGACCATGTTAAACCTTTTTTGACATTTCATAGACTAAACTAATAGAACTATTGAAAAAAAATTGTTTGATGTTTTAAGTTTATCTGCCTTAGTTGGGGATTACACTAGTGACAGGTAAATCATTCTGCAACCAGAGACCATGGATTAACAGAATTATCCAGAAACATGGACAGTTTCAATGCAGCAGCCAACAATGTAAGAAGACGGGGAAAGAGGACTAAATTTCAGTGCAAATGTTAAAGTAGCTGATGATTAATCACACAGAATGCCATTTAATGTTTCCTGACTGAAAAAAAAGTTTTCTTGTAGCAAGCTGATTGTACATTTCCTATACATCTGGTTTGTGATTCATTACAAGGCTGTTTTCCTCTCTTAGGCCTCTGCTTTAGTGACTGCTGAGGAGCCAACATGTGTAACTGGATTCCAGTCAGATTTGTTGATTTTCAAAGTATCCATAACGCACCTGAAACCGAACACAAGACTGGGAAAAGGTAAGAACAGTTCAGGATGCTGTTCTCTCACTCATTAGCTAATACACACACTTGGAGGAAACTGTGTTGTGTTCATTTCCAGTATTTAGTATCAGTAATATATGAATTATTTTTAGATTGCAGAAAAACATTTTAGTGATGGAAGCATGTAGATCTAAATTAAAGCCAGAGATGAAATCCCTTAGCTTTTCTAAGGTGCTCCTCTGGCTCAGATGACCTTCTACCGATAAGCTGTTATTGTTCTCACCCCCAATGAAACCACATGTCTCAGCTTGCACTCACCCAGCACCTCATGCAGTGCTCTTACCTGCAGGGCAAAACAATGTCCCCGAGCCTGTTTTGCAGGCCTTGCTTTTCAAATAGTGTGGAATACACAATGTGCAATGAAAAACACTGCTGTGGTTTTGCATGTTTGTCAGGTCATGGACATTTTCCACAGTCTTTTTCCCAAAGTGGTCTCTGTAGAATAATTAACTACCCTCTTTGGTAAGGCCTATGTCTTTGTCTGATTGTCACATCTTTGCTTTTCAGGGTTATTCTATGTAGCTCAAAAGGATAGTTCACCCCCAAATCAAAAGTCACCAGATCATTTCATGTAGGTACTATTTTCTCTCTACTGAACTACACCAGCCAACCATATCACTGCACAGAAGGACAGATGCAACTACTGCTAGGTCACCTAGCACCACTGAGCTAGATTTCGTTACAGGTCAGCTGAGGAAGACACTTAATGATGATTACATCTTGCACTGACATGCGTTTTTCCTTCTTCACGGTGATATGGTTGGCAGGTGTAGTTTGGTACAAAAAAAATAGTTCCTACATGAAACTGCACATGACTGTGCTTTACCATCTTCAGGGTACCTGCGGGGTCTAAAAGTATATTAAAAAACATTGAATTTTATATTTTCAAATTATGGCCATTAAACTATTATATTTCCTTCACAGAAGTTTTAATACTTGGGAGGTTGTGACACATTTTTCTGTTAAACTGACTAATCAAGTCATAAGAAATTACAATGATTAATGGTCATAGGATATACTTAATATTGGCCCTAACTGCATGTAAAACAAACAAAATGACTCTGGGTTTAGAATAATTCATCTGTAGCATAAATCACATTAATAATTATATTTTGTTTTTGTTTTAACCATGTAAAATATGCAATGCATATGTCAGTACTTCTGCTGTTGCTTGTATGCATTTTGAATACATTTTAGTATTCACTATGTTAGGTCACATTTGCAACAAGTCTGTGTACAGGTCTGACTGTCCTACAGCAGGGGTGTCACCAAAAAAGCTCAATACTGAGATGAGCACTGACCACTGAAGGAACTCGGCTCCTTGTTATCTGAAAGAGTTGAATGACTCATTTGCACGCCCCGCTGAGTCATTCAGTTTAGTTGGATCCACTGTCATCATCAGTGAGCCTACATTTACAGAGCGAGCGGGTGACGAGGAAGAGGAGAGAGTGGCTGCCTGCTAAAGCCCACATTCAGAACCAGTCACGGCCGCACTTTAGGCCAGAAAATAGATCTGCTCGCAATATATACAGTTTTAAACAACACTTTGTCTTTTTATTAATTGCTTTTAACTCGTTCCGAATAGCTTCTGAACTGTCCGTGCTCCGTGCGGAGCTTTGTCCGGACTCCGGATATCTCCCTCATCTCCCTGTTCTCTGTGTTGATTTATTGTACTGGGACGTTTGATTTTTCCACAACTGGACCACGGACGTCAAAAAACGCCGTTTGCACCGGGACAGGACAAACAATAAATGAAACCAATAGGGCTTTACCCAAATATTCGGATATTCGAATATTCGTTTCTATGGGTAGGTATTCGTTATTTGGTATTCGATATTCGTTTATTTATTTTTATTATTTATTTATTTTTTTTTACATATTTTTTTGGTGCTAAATGTAGTCTTTTTGTTGTTGGTAAATGTAGGTTATCAATAAAAATCAAAACTTTTAAATTGCATTGTTAAAAATGTGAAAATATAGTATAGCCTACCAACTGAGCTTGTGCGCACGGCACGCTTGAGCGCATTCGTCTGAGGCTGTGGATCAATGCAAAGTTTTACCAATTTATCACTATTCCCTCTAACTTGTAGCTGTTTTTTCATTATCTTTTGAATTTAATATGAATTATGGAACCGTTTTTGTCAACATTTGTTTCCCCCGTTTTGTACAATAAATTATTGTTTAAAGTTTCAACAAGTTTCTTTTGGAGTGCGTGACACAAGTGTGTTTTGAAAACGACCGCGG
>NC_065524.1:2639331-2668914 GCF_006386435.1 Epinephelus moara
ATATATATATATATATATATATATATATATATATATATATATATATATGTATATATATGTGTGTGTGTATAATGTATATATATTTTGTTCATTAATTAGATATAAATTGTTATATCTGCTATAGTTACTGCTACAGAGGTCTGCAAAAATGACGTGACAGGCCTACAGGTGAGGTAACAGGATAGCAATGTGTCACTCGAAAGCGATATGGGACAGTTTGGGGTGAAATGTTTCCAGATTTGAGATCCGGACTAGAGTAGGGCAGTTGAGTATATATGACACAGGAGACGGAGGAGGAGATGGAGGGAGTTTAATCTGTATCACTGTTTGCCTGAAAGAGGCAGTAATGATACTTAAGCACTTTAATAGATTTCTGTCACAGTTTGCAAAAAGATGTTTATTTCTCTGTGTTCTGAAAACTTGCCAATTCTGTTGTTACTGTATGTTCTACATTTGTAATGCATGGCTATTTCTTCTGTCCAATTATAGTGGGCTTCACAGACTGCACAGAGCGCACATCGTTCCTTTTCAGCAGTGAAGACGACCATTTCATGGTGCAAAAAGATGGCATATTGAAGGTGGAATTAAACACACTTGATTGCAAAATTGCAGTTTCTAATGCTCATGTGGTGTATTGTAATACCTGGCCTTCTTGGAGTCTTTTGTGTGTGTGTGTGTGTGTGTGTGTGTGTGTGTGTGTGTGTGTGTGTGTGTGTGTGTGTGTGTGTGAGTGTGTTTGTGAGAGGGGGTGCACATGACCCCTGACTGTGCTAGTCATGGATTGGCCACAACGAATGCCTTGTTCAAGCAGAGGCTTATTCATAAGTGTGCTTGGTACCAGAACATCCTAGGGCAAAGATTGTTGATCATTGTTTAAATGTTTAATTTTTGCTATATTTTATCAGTTGGATTATTAATATTGTATACTGAATCTGAAACTCACTCTTAAGTTATTGTTGTTGATCACAAACTTAAGAAATGAGTCATCATTTTTGTTTGTTTTTTACAGAATCTTTGACGGCAAACTGTTATGTTATATCACTTATTTTGTTGCAAAACTGTTTTGTTAAATTAATAATAATTTTTTTTAACTAATTTTCAAAACGTCAAGAACATCGTTATCGCAAAAATACCCTGAAATATTGTGATATTATTTTAGGGCCATATCGCCCAACCCTAGTCCTAAAATTGCAGCTTTGCTCTTTGCAGATGATGTGGTTTCCATTGGCTTCATCACACTGCCAAATATACTTTGGCGGCTGTTAATATAACTGAGTGGCCCACCTATGTCAGGAAACACCAGAGTATTAAAATTAAGACAGGGATGTACACTCACAGATGAGGCTTCAACTGGGGCGGCAGTAGCTCAGTCCATAGGGACTTGGGTTGGGAACTGGAGGGTCGCATTTACAAGTCCCCGTCCGGTCCAATGGAGCATGGACTGGTAGCTGGAGAGGTGTCAGTTCACCTCCTGGGCACTGCCGAGGTGCCATGAGCAAGGCACCCAATCGCTTGGGGCCCCCGACCAAGGCGCTGACCTCACCCTGACATCTCTCCACTTACTGCATATATAGGTCCTGTTTGTGCATGTGTGTGTTCAGACTGTGTGTAATTGACAGCAAGAGTGAAAAAATTGAATTTCCGCTCGGGGATTAATAAAGTATAAAGTATATCCCTGTCAAGAGCACATTTTTTATGATTTAAAAATCTTCAGTGTTTATGAATGTGTTGTCCTAACTTTAAATATTGCCATATTGGCTGCAAATAAACATATTTTTTAACTATTATTTTCAGTTTGTAATATTAGCCTAGTATTAAAACCTCTATCAGTGTTTCCCCTACATTGCTACAGGCTCGGCGGGCTGCCGTGCCTACGGGACCCCCCACCGGGCCTATGCCAGGCAAAAAATCATAAACAGACGGAGGCTCTCATCACCTCATTACCTACTGTAATTGGTCCCAGATTGTGCCTTTTTTGTTGTCTGAAATGTTTGACGCTCAAAATTTCCTGGGGGAGGACCCCCAGACCCCACGCTAAATTTGTACTCCAACTGAAGCTTGCCTGAATAATTTTTTAGGGGAAACACTGTATATAGTATTGAAATTCAGATTCAAGACCTGGTTGTTCTGATTAGCTCTTCTGATCGACCCCTATAGAGACCGTTAGAACAAATAGCACCCTTCATGTTAATCTCTGTTGTCGACCAACCCTGCACATGTTGATGAAGAATATCATCAAACTGATTTGTTTTCCCCCCAAGTTTTGATTTAGTCATATAGAGAGCTTTCTTGAGTCCAGATATGTTGCCAGCATGTTGGCCTTTGATAATGAGTGTTTTTTTTTCCCTTCCAGGTAAACAGAACGGTTGATATTAATGGACAACGGGAGTTCCTCATCCACTCCTGTGACTCACAAGGCCTTAAAATGAGTGTTCCTGTCAAGGTATTGCACTATAGGCATCACCATGGGAATCACCACCAAAATGCTGAGCATCACCATGGACACCACAAACACCACAACCATCAGCACCATCTTAATGAAGTGGACTCTGATAATCACACAGAGGTGGGACACCATTTAGACACTATTGAAGAAACACGAAGGAAGTCTAAATAAAGGAGAACACTTTCAAAACATATTTATGTCCAGTAGTTTAGCAGCTGCCACATGCATCAAATTGTTGTTTATCAAGCGTCTGGAACAAGACGGACCTTGTTAGAAGCAGTTTTGACAGTGAAAATGCAGTGCATGCAAAGGCCCTTTTTTCTTTAATAAACACTGCCCCTTTGTGGCTATTTATGATTTACCAAACCTCAGTGCTTCCATTTTGTTAGTCTTTTTCATAGCTGTGTTGTTAATGCCAGATTAGATTGTTTGCAAGCTGCAGGATGTGAATTTCAAATTTTCTTTTTTTCTAGAAAGCAACAATATTTTATTATGTGTACTGTAACTTCATAGAGTATTTGTTGAATTATTTTTTGTAGTACCTATATAAAACCTAATAATACCTATTTTTTTTTAAAGCCATAGTAGATGGTATGAAGGCTCTAATTTATTATCTGTGCAAAGTTCCCTGGTCCTGCAGGGTTGTTTACAATAATAAATGTTAAAGAAGGTAATAAGCAAATGATTAGTATAATTGGGTAAAAAATGGAAGACAAACCAGCTTTTGCTTCTGGCATGTGTCTGCTTGGGTTTAAAAGTTTAATTCAGTTAATTTTCGTTGCCTCTCCCTAATTGTGACATCATAGGCAAGAGTCCGAGATTCATTATGTAGACTGGTCATAGCCCCAGTGTGCCTCTTACACATAGCTGCTGGTAGCTTTACCAAGCCTGATGTTCAGCAGCAGAGAGTCAACATTGACATGAATGGTATTTCTTTCTCTGCAGTAGCATTAAACACAACATGGGCCTGCCAGTTACTGCGCTGTATTCACTAAATAGCAGGGCTACAGCTCTGATGCATTGACACTCCCCCCAAAACGCACACACATTTTGTAGTAGAGCCGTTAGCTCAGCTACAACACAACATAGTGTCTCTCGCAAAGGGCCATGCTCCACTGTCTTTCCAGTGTAGACATGAAGTCCAACAACAGCTGCTCGCTGGTCAGTTCTGACTACCAGCTCTACTTCATTGTCCATACTTCACCATGCAGTGTTCAGACAGACAACTCCTGGATCAAATACTACATAATCACACCTCCTTTAGTCATCCCCCTTTGCATTTTCTCAAAATGCTAAGAGGGAGCCTTATAGCAGAATTTTAGGGTGTGGTTGCTCCTTAAAGCAATTATCATTTAAAGTGGTGTGCTATCATTTACTAGTAGTTAACATCATCTTTCTTTCTCTATGCATTAATCTTGTTTTTTTCCTGCCTTGATGAATAAAAGACCCAATCTTTTTCTATGTAACAACACAGTTGTTTATCAGGTAATGATTACTACTTAACAATAGAGATTGTCTTAGTGCTGTTCAAAGCATTTTTACAGGACTTTTTTGTTTAAAAAATAACATAAGATATTTATGCATTGTCATTGTAATTTCCCTAATCCAGCATTTTAAGCCAATGACAGTCCAGTGTCTAATTTATGTTGTATTATAACTGGCTACAAATATGCATGTTCTTTCAGAGTGCAACTGATCCACAGGTGCCTATTCTGCATTTCCCCAAGCCCGGTGATGGGCTGAGGAGGAGGAAGAGAGACTGGGTTATTCCCGAACTCACTGTTGTTGAGAATGACAGAGGACCCTACCCCCTAAAAGTATCTCAGGTAAGAGAAACTAATTGTGCCTGAGAATTTGATAATGAACTGTATTTTGAGTTTGTTTCTGCAAAGAATGACTCCATGTTGGTTTCCAGTCTTAACTTTGGCAGCTTTTTTAGATTTAGTCTTACACCATGTTCACACTTGGGTTACATGGCATAAGTAAGCATGGGATGCATATTCTATAATTAATAAGAATCAGGTCATATGTAATATATCCTTTATGTCTTTGATANTTTTTTTTTTTTTTTTGCTAGATTCATTCGCAGCTCACAAAAAAATTAGACCAGGTGCCGAAACTGTCACTGCAGATCATGAGGCGGCTGCGTAGCTTGGGGCCGCTGCATGTCCAGTGTGAATAGCTCAACTGGTCAACATGTGTGCAGAAAGGTAGCGGGCAGTGCTTCACAGAAAACTGGCGCACTTTGTGGGGCTTCCACGCTCAGTGGGAACCCAGCGTCAGTCTTTAGGCGAAAATGCTTTCTTTTTTTTATTTTTAAAAAGATATTTTTTTGGGCATTTTTTGCCTTTAATGGACAGGACAGTTAAGTGTGAAAGGGGGAGAGAGAGAGGGGATGACATGCAGCAAAGGGCCACAGGCTGGACTCGAACCCGGGCTGCTGCGGCAACAGCCTTGTACATGGGGCGCCTGCTCTACCACTAAGCCACCGACGCCCCACGAAAATGCTTTCTAGTTTTAGTCTCATTTCAGTTATTTTTGTCTTTCACAGTTTGTCGCAAACATCTCAAAACGTTTTAGTCCAGTTTTACTTGATAAAGTATCATTACGTTTTAGTCATCTTCTAGTTATTATATCTATCTAGTTATTACTTTGAATCAAAAAGTTTTTTATTCTTAAAACTAATCCAATCAGGAAAATACAGGTTTCGGAATTTGGAATCAAGGTGACAGGTTGTATCAAGTGTTGAAGTTTCATTTAGACAGATTTTTACAACTAATTTTACAAAAAAAATTGTTTTTCAAACTTGCATTTCTCCAGTAGAGTTTTTGACAGGTTTAAAGGATGATTTATGACCGCACAATTACTGATCAACATTTGAAAAGCTCAAAATCTCAAACTTATAAATATCATAAATAACAAATTGGAGACAACTAGACAACTGTTTGTACCCAGGTTAACTGTAAACTGACTTAATGATGTCACAGTTAAGGAGCAGAAAAATAACTTAACCACAGGTTGCACTAATTTGATTAATTTATTTAAATGTGAAATGTAAAAACACACAAGGTTGCTCTGCTGCTTCTCACTGCCTCTGTTATAATGAGGTTTTCATTTTTTCTTACCTGTTTGAGTACCGCGGAGCGGCATGTAGAGAAAAATAAATAGCCCTGCCGCACAAAATAAATGTTGAGAAGCCCGGGCGTCAGTAGTCAGTGTAGCAGCTTCAGTTGGTTGTAATAGAAGTGCTCCTCTGCAGTCATGCTGCTGCAGACATGCCGTGACCCACGTATTTCACCTGTTAGTCAGCGTTTGTTAACACAACGAACACTGGTTTCCACTAGTCATCCTGTTTTTAAGAAATATCAAAAGGTTGTTTTTTGCAATAATGAAAGATCAAAGTAGTTCTCAGGTGCACCATTGCTGATATGTATTGCACGTCTGTCCGTCCTGGAAGAGGGATCCCTCCTCAGTCGCTCTTCCTGAGGTTTCTACCGTTTTTTTCCCCCGTTAAAGGGTTTTTTTTGGGGAGTTTTTCCTTATCCGCTGTGAGGGTCCTAAGGACAGAGGGATGTCGTATGCTGTAAAGACCTGTGAGGCAAATTGTGATTTGTGATATTGGGCTTTATAAATAAAATTGATGATGGTGATGATATGATGAAACAGCACTGTTGTCCAAAGAACATAACATAATTGATTTTTGATCTTGACAACAGTATGCAGAATTTTGTAACCAGGCTGCTTTTGGCTTCTGTACCCCAGAAATGTAATTGCAGTACAACTCAGAAACATCTGCACTATTTTCCTCATGTAGTGGAAAATAGTTCTGAAGTATTCTAACTGTTGTTGTAATTGGTGCAAGTGGTAAAACTCAGGCTTGTTGTGTTGTGCCCAGATCCGTTCTAATGAGGATAAAATTAAGAAGATCTACTACAGCATCACTGGTCCAGGAGCTGATGAGCCTCCTGCTGGCCTTTTCACCATGGACAGAGACTCTGGTAATCTGTATCTCACACAACCACTTGACAGAGAGGAGAAAGACAAGTATATGGTAAGCATCATCTCTAATGATAGTCTTATACAGTACATACACTCTTGTTTACTTTTCAGGACCAGATAGGGAGTTCTCCAGACACACTTTGTATTTTATTTCGTTTCAGAATACATTATTTTAGAATCAGCATTAGACATGACAGCTTTATCTTAGTTAAAACTATTTTTTACTAGTCAGCACTATCAATCAAATTTTTTATTGCTACATGAAATCATATAAGGTATGTTATAAGTTTATAAGGATATAAGGTAGGACTGCTTGATTAATTGAATTTTAATCTAGATTACGATTTGGGCTTTCAATGATTATAAAAACAAAATAATCGACATAAAGCGATAATGTGCTTCTTGTCAGTTTACTCTTGTTGTCTTGTGCTGCAAATGAAACGCACCCGGAAGCCGCGCTTGCACAATACTGCCCCCTCCCCTCCTCTCCCCTATTCTGAAGATTTCAAAAAATGGAATAGAGTTTTCAAAAACTCTATTCCGAAGATTTCAAAAGCGTGCGTGCGTGCGTGCGTGCGTGCGTGCGTGCGTGCGTGCGTGCGTGCGTGCGTGCGTGCGTGTGTGTGCATCAGGGCCGAACTCCGCCGTGCGCAATACAGAGAGTGGAGGAGAATTGTAAACTCGCAACCATGTGGAGACAGAAATGACATACCGTCGTGTAAATACGTCATCACGTGCGCCGCACAATCGTGATTTAAATTTTGACCAGAATAATCGTGATTATGATTTTTTCCATTATCGAGCAGCCCTAAAATAAGATTGTTCAGATTCTAGTGATCTGTGTTGTTGTTGATGAGGGGAAGTGTGGTTGTTGTTTTTTATTAGCTACTGGACAGCTGGATTTCCCTCCGGGGATGAATAAAGTTCTTTCTATTCTATTCTATTCTATTCTATTCTATTCAATTCCTGTAAATTCATTGATTGGCCTGGTCTATCTGGTACCTTCTCCCTGACCTCAACAGAGAGAGAAAGGGTGTTATCTGGGTGGTTGGGGACCTGATGATTCCCCTGGCCTTATTTTTGCAGGACCTGGTGTAAACAGTCTTTATGCAGGGTATACATACATGGAATGAGAGCATCTGCTTTGTTTATTCTTGCATGTGCAGTATTATAATACAAATATGTATGTTGTCTGCAGTTTCAAGCACACGCTGTATCAGATGGGTCAGGAAAGGCTGAGGAGCCTATGGAAATTGTGGTGAAAGTAATTGACCAGAACGACAACAAACCTGTTTTCAGTCAAGACACCTACGTGGGAGAAGTTGCTGAGGCCTCACCAAAAGGTACTGTCAGTGGATTTCATCTCAGCCTGAATAAGATCTGTGTTAGTGTTCAGCAGCATGTTTCACATTTACCAGACAAGTGCAAGATAGAACTTGTACAAGTTGACTTAAAGCTAATATAATCAAATCCAGGACCTGCTTCAACACACTGGGGAGTACTATACATTTTTTGTGATACACTCTAGAGTGGGACTTCCACAAAAGTGAGCATGCTAGTAAAGCTAAAGCCACCTCAGCTTGATAGAAAGCTTCAGTTATACACTAAATGGGGAACTCGGTGGAGACAGAGTTTCAGATGGCAAATCAGAAATAACTTTGGATCATGGTAATTCCTCTCATCTGGCTGTTGTCTAAATCTACCTTTTTTTCTGCGTACGTATTGCATCATTGTAGTTAGTCTTTGGTTAGCAATAATAGATTGTACGATATTGTAGAGATATTTTATCAGTTGATATTAGGGCTGCATGATATCAGGAAAAAACATTTTTGAATATTGCAATGACGATATGACTCGCACAAAAAAAGAAAAAGAAAAAAAAGAAGGAAAAAAAAAGAAATGCAGTAATATTAAGGTAAGGTAAGGTAAACTTTATTGTCCCCTAAGGGAAATTCATCTTGGGCACAGTGCTACATTTCATTGCTTCATAGGACAAGATAAAAACATCATCACAGGGACAGTTCTATCACATAAAACAGACATGGACTACATTTAACAATCACAACACAGAAACATACAGAGACGTCAAAAGTGCAAGAAAAAGTGCTGAGTGCTAAAGTGCCGTGTTTGATAGGTTGTCCATGTAATGAGTCCCCGGGATCCACAGAAATGCAGTGATATTGATAGGTTGTCCATGCAGTAAGTCCCGGGACCCACAGGTGGTCATTTAAGTGGGTTCCCATTTAAAAAAAAAAAAAAAAAAAAAAAAAAAAAAACTTGACAAATTCTAGTGCTAAACTGGTGTTTAATGTTATATGGTTATAATTATGGTCATATTCATGAATGCTTAAAATGTATCTGAAAGTTCATTAAAATCTCAAACTAAAAAACTTTATTTACAAAACATCAGACTTTATATGTACCTGTATACACGGTCTACATACAAAACATTATACAAATGCCACATGTTGAGCTGAACTTAGAGAACCCCAGAATCATTTACCCAGTGTAAGGTCAATCATATGTGATATATGATTGTGATTTGTGATAATCCCACAGAAATAGCATTTCTATGTATATTCCATAAAAATTCAAATTAATTACTGTATGAATTTAGTAGTTCAACATTTTGAAAAATATGCAGTTTCTCTTTCAATCTGAGAAGAGTTTTTATGTTTTCTTTTCAGTTACTGAGATGATGGGGGGAAAAAAAAAGTAAACAACAAAACTGATCTTGTGCGACATACATGGTATATACAGGAAGAAAATGGTGGCTGCCAGTGAATAAATTTCTTCTGCACAGCGCATCCCCTGTACAGTTTAACATCATCAGGTTGTCCTCAACATGAGTCAATACTGTATCAGTAGAACGTCCCCTGGACAGTAAAACACAATCATCACTGACATGAGTGAATACAGCAAGTGCTGTCACAACAGATGTAAGACTACAGAAACGTCTGTAGTATTATCCTACATATGTGTGAATTCTGGTGTATTTTATGAACATTAAAATACAAGGTTATGGTTTATTGGTGGTCCCCGGGGACTTCCGTGCAGAGCCATCTTCTTTACAAGGAAACAGCAGTGCACTGAGCTTCAGAGAGTCTGGGATGAGGACAGGTGGGTAGGCAGGTGTCAGATCTGTGCAGAGCACCAGAAAAAAAACACAGACACATCACAGACAGTATGATAATAACACAAAACATACGTTTCGCTGTCAGTGGTTTGTGTGACATGAGAAATACTTTCAAAACTCGTAAAGTCACCCGACACCAGTGTTTCAATATGACATGCAGCATGTGAATGCATGGCACATGTAAATATACTCTTTATGACAGTTAAGAAGTCTTGTGATACCTATATCACACATGTTGATATTGTGATGAAGGTACATTTTTGATATATTGTGCAGCCCTAGTTAATATGCAGGTATGACAAGACTACAGAATGACTTAACTCACTGACACTACACACACACACACACACACACCACAAACTCCAGGTGCATTGTTAGGTTGGAAAGAAAACTAGTATTCTGTTAACCCTGTGTGGCCCAGCTTTGCTTTGTAAATCGGCTCTTTAATGAAGTGCTCTGAATACTTTGAGAAACCTCTGTACTTCATTTTCACTTCTGACTTCCCTCTCTCTAGGTTTTGAAGTGATGAAGGTTGAGGCCACAGACAGTGACCAGCTGAATAATGACAACTCAGATATCCGCTACAGTATTTTGAGCCAGGATCCACAGTTGCCCCATGACTTCCTGTTTGTCATCAACTCAGTCAATGGAGCAATCAGAGTCAATGACGGTCGGCTAGACAGAGAGGTGAGGCTTCTGAAACTTATTTAACCGAAGGGCCCATCCACATGCTGTGTCTTTAACCACCTGGAAGACACAAGGTTGGGCACTGGGTGCTACTCTTGTGCCTACTCTGTGCCAACTTTGAAGAGTGCAGAGGCAGTGTGTGCCTAAAGTTGTTAAGCAACCATAACCAGCACTATATCATAACCTACTTACCAGAAATCCTGAGTTTGGAGCTGATCTTCCTCCAGGTGTTGTTTCTTGTCCATGGCATGGATGTAAAGCTCTGGCAGCCCTGCACAAAAATGATCAACTTCTTGATATTTAGCACAGACTGATATTTACTGAAGAATGGAAAGATAGCTCTTGGCTGTACTTGGTTGTTCTTTCCACTATACATGCAGTGTGTGTGGCTGCGTTCCAAAAGTTGTCCTCTGTTTATCACATGACGCAGCCATCGTGCCCTGAAAAATAGGTGCTCGGGAACACTCCTGTTTTCTTGCTTGATTCGGTTCAGTTAGGCGCTAGGTGAGGTGTAGATGCTTTCATGCTAGCTCATGTGCAGACTGAACAACACAGGGAAACCATGTAATAGATAATAGAGATACATTGATGCAAAACCGCAGATTGCGGAAACAAAGACAAATATAGCTGTAAGTGGAGATTACTGGGTTCAAGCCTGCGTGGATCTTTAGAAGTTGAAGTTGCGAAGGATCAAGACGTTTGACAGTTTACGACAACTGCATTAAAGATAACCACCAGGTGTTATGATGATTAGACAGACCCTTATACATTTACAACCAAATCTGTGCTGGGTCATGCTCTTCCTTGGTGCAACTGTCACCCCTTACTGGTCAATTGCAAAAGTATTTTGAGGACACGCTTCAACACTTGAGTTTGGTGATGTTTTGACAAACTACTCTAAGGGTAAAATTTTGCACAAGGCCAATGCCCCCTGTTGAGTGATTTTAAGATAACTTTATACATGGGGTTCAACATTCTCATTAAAAATATCCTGCAAGTTTTGTAATGATCGGGCAGTTTCTTGTTCTACAGTTTGATTTGTTACGCCACGTGTTATCATGTAACATCATTACAGCAGCTGAGGCTAATGGGAATGTCATTACTTTCACAGCTATTTAAAATGTCTTAATGGATTTTGCTCCAACTGCATTTAACTTTTATGTCTCTTTACAGAAATACCCAAAATACACTTTGGTGGTACAAGCAGCTGACATGGTGGGAGAAGGGTTAACGGGAACAGCAAAAGTCATTCTTACGGTCACAGATAGCAACGACAATGCTCCAGCCTTCACTCAGCCCACCGTAAGTACAACATACATATAACCAGGCACAGCAGATCTGTCAAGCTTCAGAGCAGTGTCCATGGGGCAATAGAAAGGACTTTAGTTAGTGTTTTCATTTTTTATGTGGTAGCATTACAGTTGATGTGTATGAACCGGTATCATACATGGTCAACTTTAAAGCAAAAACAGCTTTGCTTGAGAAGGTAGCCCATCATAATAAATTTTTGGTAACATTATAGATTGTAAACAATAAAGAACTGCTCCTTTTTATTATTTTACTCAGCAGTTTGAGTAGCATATGATCTCAGTTTTAGTCCTGATAGTTTGACATGATTGAATAATCTTTGCATCTTCAACAATGCATTTTATATATGATGACAACTCTTACACTCAAAATATCTGTTTGGTGTTGAAAGGTAAGTTTTAGATACTTTTTGGCTAAAAGTGAGTGAACTGTATTAAACAGAGTATCCCAAAGCTGTACAGGGAAGTAATTAACGAAACTGCATCAAGCAACAAGCAACATTTTTTTTTACAATCCTTGTTTTTTTCTGTTTCACCAAAAACACATCCCTTGCATTCCAGTATGAAGCAACAGTTCCAGAAAATAAAGTGGATGCTCAGGTCATTACAGTGTCAGTAACAGATGGTGACCAGCCACATTCCCCAGCCTGGAACGCCAAGTTCACGATTGTCGATGGTGATCCTGGAGGACTTTTCACTGTGAAAACAGGAAGTAACAAACATGAAGGAATCATTTCTACTGCTAAGGTGGGGAGTAAACCAAGAATTTTCAAATAAGACACAATATTAAACCTGTGGTGTTTTTCAGTGTCAATCATTGTTATGTAGTATCAAGGTAAAACAAAAAGTAAAAAGGGAGTTAGTTAGTTTAAGTTTTAGTCCTAGACCTCACTGAACTGCTGCGGCTTATGTGTGCCATGTTCACACAGATAGTGTTGCTGCTGCAGAACTGTATGTTACTCTTGGTACGGTATTTCTACAATTAAAAGCTGGTACTAAACTTATTTATGAGCTGTGCAAACCACTACCTTTTCAACCACATGGTCCTGCAAATATTTCACAATGAAAATAAAAGCCTCGTGTTAACAAATGAAGGGATTCTGTCCATAGAAATGTCGTCAGAGGGCTGTTATTTTGAAACAGACAGGAAGTGTGGAGTTAAAAATAAAAGCGCTAACCTGTTAACATGGGTGCCGGAAAAAAAAATACAAGAGGTTTTGCAATGTACATGTGCTGCTCACACAGGCAGTTTGTTCAGGTTGTAAGACATTTATCTGATGTGCTGCTGTGCTTTTTCCTTCATGCAACCAGGGTCTTGACTTTGAGAGGAGCACCAAGCACACTTTGCTGGTTGCAGTGGAGAATGAGGTTCCTTTTGCTACTCCACTGCCTACTGCCACCGCCACAGTGGTGGTGAATGTGCAGGACGTCAATGAGGCGCCGGTGTTTGATCCAGTGCAGAAGCATGTGTCCAAACGGGAGGACCTTGCCATCAACAGTGATGTAGTGCGATACACCGCTTCTGACCCAGACATTGCACGCAAACAGACAGTCGGGTAAGGTCAAACTTTGTTGTACCGTGTTATTTAGAACATGTACTTAAACACAAGATTATTACTGCTAGAGGAAATTAGGAAAAGGAAATTGTAAAACAAGATTTTAAGTGACCCCTGTAATTCTCTAATCTTAAAAGAGCAGCAAAGAGAGTGCATTCATCACCAGAACATCTAATGGCTCACTTACGCTACATAGATAAATTTATATGGACACTGACCATGTAAATGTTGTCTGTATTAGCACACATTTTCTAAAAACTTTTGGATATAGACTAAATGTAGCAGCACCACTGGAGGTTGTAGGGGCAGGGTAGTGTAGTTCAAGCAAATAAAGACCATAGGAGTTGACAGCAGGCCTGGAATTTTGTCATTTTAGGGGCAAGGCCACTTGGCCTTTCGTGTTGTCAATTTTTTGAGAGCACAAAGGCCAAAAGCCAGGGCAGCAAGGTCATAAAATAAAACAATGATTTTAAGTCCACGTCCATAATGAATTTAATTTAAGGATTAAGGATGTATAACTATCTGTGAAATGAATAAATAAAACGAGCTCAAGTAATAATAATAGGTAATAATGTGATTTATTTAATAGTAGTAATAAACCCAATGTGTTTTAAATATAGAACAACCAGGTTTATGTATTTATAAGCAAACAATCTTAAATATTAGGCCTGGCCTATTTTTGAGTGTACATGATAAACTGTTTCACTGAACAAGACTGGCTTACAGTTATTTTTGATGTGTTGTTAGATAGCTAAGAAACAAACAAACTACAGCAGGGCTATTCAATTACTATTTCAACTGGGCCGCATTTCAAAACCAGATGATGTCGATGGGCCACATTTTAGCAGCGAGCAACAGATCCACTTATATACAGGCATGGCCCTTCTCAACATAATACAGAAACAATAAAAAAGAGCTATCAATGCACAGAAGCATATTAAGTGACATTAACAGTATCTAATAACACACACTATCTCTCTACCAGCATCTCCCTCTCCCCTCTCCTCCACACACACACACACACACATGCACATACCTCACCTCCTGCTGCTTTCCTTACAGGTCAGTTACACAAGATATAGTTTTATACAGTCCATGGCAGCAACAGTCATGTTTACAACAAAGTCACTATTTAAAACCCAATAATATCTCACTGGAATAAATAAAATAAATATTCCTCCTTCATCACAATACTGAGTGAAGAAAGTCACGTTATCTCAGCATGAAGACAAACATCAGTATCAGTCATTCATCCTGCTCTCTGTCCCTCCTCTACTGAGGACATTCACTGTCTGCAGGTCGGCTGCCTCAGGTACATGTTCAGATAAAGTGTTTGAGCATACAGACAGCTTTCATTTTACTTTGTCAACAGTTTGCTGTTAGCCTCGCGAGTGCGATGTACTTGTGTCGACCGCGATCATAAATCATAATAGCAGTGAATGAGAGAATCATATTTCAACAACAGAGCAGATTGAAATTTGGCTTTCTACATGCTGACCACATGTATTGATAAAGTATTGGCTTGGCTGGCAGAGGTTTTATTGCACTTACTTACAGTAACAAGAGTAGTTGTCATTAACTAGAGTAATCTTGAAGTTATATTCCCTTCATCTGCACCGCGGCCTCTCTGCTGTGCGCGCGCACGCTGTGAGGAGGAGGTCAGCCCTGTTGTTATAGCCTGTCCAAGTGGTTCATGCCAGGCTCGAATCAAACCCACCACTGGTGATGTACGCATCTTCTCATTTGATGTTGCCCAATAAGAATCCAGAATGTCATCACATTTTTTTTTCTCAAAAGACACTGGTGTCAAAGCCATGTTGACTGGAAAGAGGCAGAGTAGAAAACCGCAGAATCACCTGGGCAGTGCAGGCGGGGCATCAAGGCCACTATGGTCTTAGGGCAGATATTTTTTTCAAGGGCACAGGGCCAAATGGCCCTCGTGAAATTCCTGCCCTGGTTGACAGACAATTTAAAAATGGCAGAATGGAAAAAAGTTGGTAATATAGTGAAAAGAATTCTCTGTCCACATGTTGCAGTATTTAAGGGCCTCACAGAACACTGCCTCCACTGAAAAGTACATTATTATGACCTCCTCCATCAACACCTAGTTTGTTGTCAGATACTTTCGACTCTGCCCTCTAGTGCCATCTAGAGGATGTATCTAAGCCAACATAAGTATAAATAAGCCTTTAGGTGGCTGATGATGACTGGATCACTGGGGATGAGATGTAAGAGAAGCTGAGATTTTTGTGAATGTGATAAGCTCATGTAGAGGCTACAAAACCAACCATATAGATGGCTGGGCAGAAGGGGCACTAAATACCTCTATTGGATAAGGACAGTTAATGATAGGAATTAAGTATGGAGTAAGAAAGTAATTTTAATCAATGTAAATTTACTGTTGGGAGGGGTTTTTTTAACTTGTAAAATGTAAAGCAGTAAAAACTCAAGTGTAGACAGGATTTACTACACTAACTTGTGTCTTGCAAAATTTAGTCAGTCCTTGCTTTGCTTCAACATATTAAAATTTAGCTATGATTTTTTTGAGTTGGATGTTTTCCCTGCTGAGAACTGCTGAGATTGAGGACCTGCCTCACATTAAATAACTGTAGGCTAGGGCTGGGTGATATCATAACAATATATCAACCTATTTTCAAGCAAGATATAAATTTAGATATTAGCATTTATATTGATATAGGATCAAGTTGCGTTAAATAATGCTGTGATGCAGGTGAGTGTGCATCTCTCCTCTCTCACTCTCTCCGCACAGCTCCGCCCCACTCACTCACCCACAAGTTCCCCAGCAACACTAAAGCCCCGAATCCACCGAGCAGTACGGTATGGTACAGTTCAGTTCAGTTCGGTACGCCTTTTTTTCCATTTCCACTGTGAAAAGTTGTGGATAGTACCAATGGAACCGTTCCATACTGTTACAACTTTTCAGACCCCTTCTGTTGGGGTACTTATTACACAGATCTGGTACTAAAAGGTGGAGCTGTGAACACTGCAGTCCGTTGATTGGTCAGTAGCGGACGGTCACTCTGCTCAGGGCTAAGCTGTGGCTGGTTTTGAGGCTCAAGTAACTACTGTTCGTACCCTGGAGAGTTTATTAGTAGACTGTAACTACTAAATGAAAGGATGTTTTGCTGTCTCTTGCAGCAGCTGTAGTCGGAGAAGGAGTAACTTATTTCACTGGATCAACTGCAGGCAACTTTTAAGGTGGAGAAGAGAGACACAGAGCTGCTACTCTGTTTAATCTGTCTGTTAATTAGTCTATAGTGGCACATTGGTCTTTATGTTGCACATGCTACGCTAAATCAGTCTGTGAGATGAATTAAGTGACCGCAGTAGCTCATGTGCAATATTTATGGGAGACGGATCTGCTTGATTGTCAGGTAAGCATTTGTTTGCTAGTATGTGTGTGAGGTGGACATAGCACACTGCCATTCTTCTTGGTAGTTGTAGTCTATTGTGTGACATTGTGATGGCGCTTGGATACAGGTGACAGATGGGTTTTTAAAAAATGCAGTGACAACACAAACATTTCATACACAGGACGTATATAACACAGGCAAACTGTCTCTCGCTCCCTCCTTCCCTTGGCCTATCTGATGATGCTATGTGCATTAATGAGACTAATAGTCTAAACAAATAAAAATATTTGAATCATTTCCCAGCACTAGATTCATTCGAAAGGCCACGGAAAACTACTTTATAACTCCCCCCCACAAAGATTTTGAAGTGTTTCAATCTACAATGGATTTAGACCTACTTGATACTTTTATACCCATGTTATAGTTTTGTGTCCTGTGCTGCAATCCTTTAAACCTCTGTAGCCCCAGTGCTATATGCAAAACGTTAACATACAGCCCGCTATTTCTTTTATATAATTTTTCGTTTACATGTTGTGCAGCTGTATATTTTCAAACGGGAAAAAATCCCTGTCTTTGCATTTTATTTTAATCCCAGTCACAGTCGGTTTTTATTAAAGTGCTTGTGACATCTCAAATGTAGCCTTTTTTATTTTTTTTTTTTTCCCNNNGAGAGAGAGAGAGAGAGAGAGAGAGAGAGAGAGAGAGAGAGAGAGAGAGAGAGAGAGAGAGAGAGAGAGAGAGAGAGAGAGAGAGAGAACCTGCTTTATCCACTAAGCCACCAACGCCCCATCTCAAATGTAGCTTTGACTTGCAGCTGAACATGTAGCCCATTTCGTAGAAAAAACAGAGATTTACATCTTTTTGTGATAATCTTGTTTATGTCCAGGTATAAAATTATTAGAGACCCTGCCGGCTGGCTGTCCGTGGGCAAAGACACAGGCGTGATCAAACTTAAAAATCTCATGGACAGAGAGTCCCCCTTCGTCAAGGACAACAAATACACGGCGCTCATTGGTGCATATGACAATGGTAGGTGGAAGGCAACACTTACACATCCACATGCTCATTGGGTTGTCTGTACTTTTTTAGGGCTAGAAAATATGGGCTTAATCTTACTGTCATGTTATAGCTTCTCTAGAACAGAATGGTTTCTGATGTGCGTTTCTGTGTTCATGTCTGTCACCAGATGAAATACCAGCCACAGGAACTGGTACTCTAATAATCCAGCTCGAAGATGTCAATGACAATGCACCCACCATTGAGGAACGTGTAATCAAGGTGCGTCTTCTTCCCCCAGTACTTAACAGTTTTTGAGCAATTTTAATGTAAATGAAAAATTTGTATTCTGTGTTGGTATGTGGTGTTTCAAATATATCACACACTAACATGAACCAGCAAACAAAGAGTTGAGTGTGACATTGTGTTTTCTCAGATATGTAACAAGAAATCAGCACCTCAGCTGCTGTCAGTAACAGATAAAGATGGACCGGGCAATGCTGCTCCATACAGCATCTCTCTACAGGGCATGTCCAAGACCAACTGGACCGCTAGGATGAACGAATCCAGTATGTACACTATTTATACAAGACTAAAATGTTGTTTTTACGCATAGCAAGCAACAAACTAATGCCATCCAGTCAAATAGCCAGACCCAGGAGAAACTCGTAGGTCATTCTTGGGGAAAAATTATAGATAAGTATAAGGTTTTAAAAAGTCAGCAGAAAAAAAACAATTAATAGATCAAGAAAGATAATATAAAATATTTCACACTGTTTACGAGCCGAAAATTTCCCTGAAATTGTCCAAACCAGATGTTCTGTAAAGATGAGCACAAAGTGTAGTGTTTTCTTATGAATGGATTCATAATGTAGTAGGGAAAAGTGTGGACTTTTTTTGGGAAAAAAAAAAAAGCGAGCAGGGAAACATATTTGTGTTTCTAGAATATTGCCCCTATTCTGTTTTCTAAAACATAAACTTCAGAATTTCTAAAAATAACAATTATTGATCATATAAGCAGTGTTTTTAATTGCATTTGGAGCAGGCAGCCAGCATAGCCGAAATGTCTGCAACTATGTGAGAGAGTGCAGGCCAGAGCGAGCTTGATGTTGTCAAAAGCAAGGCAAGAAGTATGGCGTGAGACTGAACGCATGCTCCTCTTTCACTGTGTCACAGCAGCAACAGCTCTGCCCCAGCTGAACCAAATCTGGAAATCCGCAACCAAATTAGTTTGAAACAAAATATTTCTGAATTACGCTATGTGATGTAGTTATCAGAAAAGTAAATTAACTATCTTTTCTGCATAGGTAAACCCTTATGGCTGCCTTGATTGTGGTTTCCATGGTAACAGTAAATAAGCAGTACAGACATTTTGAAAATTAGTTAAACTTTTTCCAACTCGTTTTCGCTTCTTATTTTTAAAAGAGACAAAAAACATGGGAGTAACAATAATCTAATTATCCATGAACAATATAAAGGGTAAATAATCAGAGTACAGGTGAGATCAGCTATTTCACGTCCTGCTTGGGCAGAGATGAATTTGTCGTGGTTTGGTGTTAATTTATTTGTATGAGCTACAGTACCTAGCTACTATCTATTTTTTGGTAACATAAAAGCTTACATAATCAGAATGTAATATACATGTTATCAGTTGTATTTTAAAAACATTTGGTTACGTCAAACACCTAACTATTTAAACATTTAAACTTTTCAAATAGGTCTGAATAATCTCCCGCTAAGTCTGGAAATTAGAGTCTGGAAAAGAATGGAATTTGTGTAGGAACCCTGCTTTCAGGTCCCAGGTGTTTGAGAGATTTAAGCAATTTGAGTTAATTGGTGCCGTGACAGCTCAGTGAAAAGGGGCCCCTCATGCAATGCATTTAGAAGGAGGATGGTTTGTTTAGGCCAAAATGTGCTTTAAATTATTTGTGGAAAAAATGCAGTCATAACATTTGTGTTCACAAAAATGTTCATTGTGTTTGACAAAATGACCTTGATTTTCTTCTTCATTGCAGAAACGGGTATCATCCTGAATTTAGTCACTGAGCTACCCAGTGGAGAGTACACTGTGCTCCTGAGGGTTGCAGACAACCAGGGCTTGTGGCAGGACAGCACTGTCCAGGCCACAGTTTGTGACTGCACTGGGGAGGAGGTATCCTGCAAAGGGCGTGTGGCAGGTGGCACTGAACTGCCCGTTATCCTGGGAATACTGGGAGGCATCCTGTTATTACTCAGTAAGTCTGATAGTTAATTTTAGTTATATATGTAAGATTGCTTATCATAATTCCAGGGACTGTGGATGTAAATTATAGCTTGCATGTAAGAGAAATTTTGATGTTTTGCATCACAACTAGAGTTTGAACCCTGGAAGATATTTCGGTAGTTAAGTCTGGAAAGAAAAAGATAACCTGCAACTGGAGGATTATAACTCAATCAGTTTGGTGTATGGGATGCTGTGACCAGCCAAGTCAAGTAAATTTCAGTTTTAATTTATATAGCTTTTATTTTTTATATATATATACTATAATGCAGACAGCCACCTCTGGGCAAGTTGAAATGTTTTGACTTCACTATAAGGAGCTGTCACGTTGTCCATCTTTATGCACAGTCTATGAACCATGCAGTAAGCACTAGCATGGCAACCTCAAGTGATGACCGTTTTAAAGGATTAGGCTGTTGAAATAGGCTATTTGTTGGGGACTATTTTCAGACGCAGGTTCTGGGTTGACATTGAGATTTAGGGGAGCTATGTAGAGCTCATTCTCCCTTCTTTTTACATCTTTTTAAATGAATGGACCACTAAGCTCGGAGTAGAGCAGCTGCTCCTTCGCGTCAAAAGGGGTCAGTTGAGGTGGTTCGGGCAACTGATCAGGATGCGTCCTGGACACCTCTCATTAGAGGTGTTCCAGACACTGATAGGAGGTCCTGGGGTAGACCCAGAACACGCTGGAGGGATTACATATCTCATCTGGCCTGGGAAAGCATCACTGGGGAGAGGGACGGGGGTGCTTTGCCCAGCCTGCTGTCCCTGCGACTCGGCCCCAGACAAGCGGGTGAAAATGGATGGACCAATAATGATTGTGATCATCTTTGCTGACAGGCTTACCCCTTTATTTTTTTGCTCTGTAGGATATGTTTGGACTTGTGGTGACTGAATCATGGGTGTGTTGTATTAAGCTTTGTTCTCTGTGTGTTCAGTGCTGGTGTTGCTGCTGCTGCTATTCGCAAGACGGAGAAGAGGAGAGAAGGAGGAGCCTCTACTGCAAGATGACGATGTCAGAGACAACATCTATTACTATGATGAAGAGGGAGGTGGGGAGGATGATCAGGTAAATTGAGAGAGATTTGGACTGTTTTTGTTATGATGAGGCTAAAGGAGTTGTCAGGGCTTAAAGTACTCCGGCGTGGCGCCAGCTTTCCGGCTTGACGGACATTTCTAGTTTTTTTTTATTTTTTTTATGTGGCAACAACTTGGCATAAGTTAGCATTTAACGAATCATCTTCTGATTTTCAGCGAAGCACATGCGTAGTTCCACCAACAGTATAGTGTTATCAAACTCAGCTGGCCAATAAGAGCTCAGTGGGAAGGGTCTAAGTGAACTGCATTTGAATGATTAGCTTGTGTTAGCTTGACCGCCAGCTATCGGACACTGAGAGAAAACAGCATGCCGTGCAGTGTATTTGGCGCTACTGATGCTTCATATCCAGGTCAATTCACACACTTGTGAGTAAACTAACGTATATAAGAGGAGAGGAGAGGGCTCTGTCTGATCAATGAGCAATATACTATTTATGGTGTTATGTCATCGTATCATTTCTGTCTCTACATGGTCACGTGTTAACAATTCTCCTCTGCTCTCTGTATTGTGCACGGCGGAGTTCCGCCACACACACAGGTGAGCACGCTAGAAACCAAACCTGACCCTTAGCCCGGCGCAGTTTGTCAGCTGACAAAGTTATTGTTACGGACAGTGTGTAAATAACCATCAACAGACTGCTGTTATGCACAGACAAACACGCTGTTCGCACAGCAGCGCAGCACGGCACTGTTGGAGCGGAGCCAGTGTTGTGTTCAGGCGTTGTCACGTAAATAACAACTTCCAGCACTTGAATGGGTCATAAACAGCAGCATGTCAAGTGACTTTTTACTTTTATTATGTTCAATAAAATTGTATTTTCCTAAATCTTGAGACACCTCATATGTAAGCTAGACAGACATTTCACCTGCTCATTACTGTGCACAAATATACTGTATGTACTTAGTCCTAAAGTGCCCTTGTGGTGCCAGTAGATACATAGAAACATGCCAGCAGGCTGTGCTTTGCAAGCATACAAAAAAGTTTAACGCATGTGAAATTTTTTTTTCATGCGTGTGCTTCACCTCCGCTGCTACAACTCCATCCTAGGGGAAACAATGCTGTGTGTGTTTTGTGCAACAGGTGGATGCGGTAGTCTACCGGTAGAGTAGAGAGAGAGAGCCAAGTAGCGTTGAAGTAGAGTAGAGCAGGGCAGAGAGATGGAAGCAAAATATATCAAACCCGGTGTTAATACAGCAGAACTGGAGAGAGGGGTGAAAAATAAATGGAGGTGGGCATGGCTCGAGGAGGGCGCAAAATTATGGACGGACCTCTTCTGAGGATGATTGACAAAGATTGCCGCTGTGCAAATTAGAGTGTGGCTACCCGATCCGAGCCCGACGGGTCAAAAATGTATACATTTTTATTCGGGCTCGGGTCGGATTCGGTCAGCTTTCAGTGAAAATGTAGTGTAAAAATAAATAAAATCCTATTGTCTGTCCTGTTTAATGCTTGGGGAGTGTTATTTACGTGACAACACATAACACTTTGCACGTCTGTCCGTCCTGGAAGAGGGATCCCTCCTCAGTTGCTCTTCCTGAGGTTTCTACCGTTTTTTCCCCCTGTTAAAGGGGTTTTTTTGGGGAGTTTTTCCTTATCCGCTGCGAGGGTCCTAAGGACAGAGGGATGTTGTATGCTGTAAAGCCCTGTGAGGCAAATTGTGATTTGTGATATTGGGCTTTATAAATAAAATTGATTGATTGATTGAACACAACACACACAGACACACATTGGCTGTTTCTGTTGTTCATCTCTGAAGCTCCAGAGACGATTCTGAGTGCTCTTGCAGTCAGAGGACTGTGTATGTAGCTGCGTGTGTGACTGGGTCAGCTGTCTGCGGCAGCGCCAGTAGTTCTGTAGCAGTTCGGTCAGTTCGTGGTTCTCCTGACGGGCCAGAGCACAGAACTGGGCTGCGCACACTTCAACACCCTTTAGCCAAGCTCGCAAACCTCCGCCGGGCTCCCACACACTCAGCTGCTCCAGTGAGAACGGCTATTATATTTTTAACTGCTGATGATACTGCGTAATGTGTGTGTTTGTTTAAACAAGAATAGCACAAATCAATGCCTTTTTACGGTGTAACCGGGTTAA
This sequence comes from Epinephelus moara, assembly GCF_006386435.1. Lineage (NCBI taxonomy): Eukaryota > Metazoa > Chordata > Actinopteri > Perciformes > Serranidae > Epinephelus > Epinephelus moara. The sequence continues at coordinate 2,662,280 of NC_065524.1, forward strand.
ATAGCCTGTAACCATAACAACTGTGTGACACAAACTCAGTGCTTTAGTAATTAGCCTAAATAATGTCGGGCTCGATTCAGTTTTGGACATAACAAAACGGAATGACTGTCGGGTTCGGATGGGTTTGGGTACTTTGCTCTCGGGCTCGGTTGGGTTCGGACAGAAATATGCGGCCCGTGCCGCACTCTAGTGCAAATGTCGCAGCCCCCCCCCCCCCTTTAAGCCCTGACTTGTGCATCAAACCATTACTTAAAATAATCAAGGCAATACATCAGTGTAAGGAAGAGAAAACATTGGCTGCATTTGCACTCTGGAATTGATGCAGGCAGATGGGTCAGTCAGTCACAGTCGAGCAGCGCTGCTGGTCAGGCACCCTGAAGACTGATTTTTAGCAGTTAGACTGATTTCAAATCTTTGTAGATCATCAGTATCTCTGATCAAATGGTTGTTTAATGAAAGCTGCACCTCTGCTTACATCTCCTGGAGGAAAACCCAACGGAAGCAGTCAGTGCATTAGTGATTAGGGTCAGATGATACTTCAGTATGATCCTCTGTCGTGGTAAAAGACTAGAATTTAATAATAAATCCATGATTTCAAGCTAATTGTAACACACTAAGAGTTTTGTAATGCAAAGTGGACAGTTGTCTAAGAAGTATTCAAAAATCCTTTAAAAGCAGCAACACCACGCTGCAAATTCCTGTTGCAGACAAAAACCCTCTGTCAGAGTGTCAGTATTTATTTTATTTGACTGGATTATTAACATTGTAAGCTGCATGTTGGCAGAATTTCAGTGTTTTAGGTAGTTGAGGTGGAGCCAATTTTAATGTAAAATATTAATCTTCAAAATGAATACACTATCAGATAAATACAGTGGTGGGAAAAGTACAGTATTTCACACTGAAATGTAGTGGTGTAGCGATATGAAGTAGCATAAATGGAAAAACTCATGTAAGGTGTACATAAGTACAGTACTGATAAATGTAATCATCAGTGGGACACAGCTCATTGCATCAGAGATCAATTATATCATTCTGTATGTGATTTTGCATTGATTTGCCTCATATATAGCTGTCATAAAGATATCCTCATATTATCCTGATATTGATTCAAACTATATTGCCCACCACTGCTAGTGATGGTATACAATTATCCATGTAGGCCTGATAAAATGTCTGCATAAAGGATTATGGATTACAGTTTTGATGTGTGTGTCTTTGTGTGTAGATTAGCAGCAGGAGACAAAAGTATGTTTCATATAAAAACATCACTACCAGAAACATGGATTACATTTATTATATAAATGCAGAAAGAGATGTTTGAGTTGAAATGAAAGATGCAGTATCTCATGTGTAAACCCCTACATGTGTTCGCCACCAGGACTATGATCTGAGTGTTCTCCACCGTGGTCTGGACAACCGGCCTGAGGTGTTAAGAAACGACATGATCCCAAACTTCATGCCGGCTCCTCAGTACCGACCTCGCCCCGCCAACCCAGAGGAAATTGGCAACTTCATTGATGATGTGAGTCAAAGATCTGAGAGCTTATTCCAACACAATAAAATCTAACATGGTTAAAATATGTAATTTGTCACTGCTGTTATAAATGAGTGTGTTTCTGAGGAGGTTCAGTAAATATTTGTTTGAAATCACAGACAATCCCATGTGGCCAAATTCCAAAATCTGCTCCAGAGCATTTTCAAAATTGTCCCAGTGAGAGCCTCCAGCCCCCTTATCAGAGCAAAAGTACAGTGTCTCCTTATGTTATAGACTGTGGGTCAACACAAGATTTAAAATTATTGAATTCAAATAATGAGGCTTCTTTTGGTGCAGTTTGTTTATGGCCATATTTATTTGTCATCACATGATTATGCCTCTGCAACAGTGTTAGCCATGGCCAGAGGCATTATGTTTTTGGGTTGTATGTCCATACGTACATCTGTCCATCCCATTCTTGTGAATGCAATCATCTCAAGAACGTCTTGAAGTAATTTCTTCTAATTTGGCACAAATATCCACTTTGACTCAAAGATGAACTGACTAAATTTTGACTGTCAAGGTCACTGTGACTTTGTGTCCGTCTAATTCTTGTGAACACGATATTTAAGCCTTGAGGGAATTTTCTCAACTTTGACACAAACGTCTACTTGGACTCAAGAGTGAACGGATTAGAATTTGGTGGTCAGAGTCATAATATTAAATATTCAAAAGGTCAAAGGTCAACTTCGCTGTGTTTACTGTGTTCTCTTCACATCATAATGTTCTTTTCAACACTTATCTGGCTATGGCACAGCGTCATAAATCAGGAACAATGGAGGAGACATTTGGTCAGATATTGAATCGGTAACACTTATCCTGAACTGTGCGGATTGTATAGATTTTCTGTGTTGTCGGGGGGAAGATGTGTGTGAAGCATCCATGTTTTCACAGACACGATTGTAAACTGTAACTGCAGCTTGACTTGTTTGGAAAGTAAATAACCACAAAGCAGTAATTCAGGTTGTCAAATATGGTTTGATACTGATTTGATTAGGCTTTATATAAAAACTGAAGGTCTGTAAAATGAGAACATAATCCTCTGCTCCTCTCTCAGAACCTGAAGGCAGCCGACAACGACCCAACAGCACCCCCCTATGACTCCCTGTTGGTATTTGACTATGAAGGAGGTGGCTCTGATGCAGGAAGCCTCTCCTCTTTGAACTCATCGAGCAGCGGAGACCAGGACTATGACTGCCTCAATGAGTGGGGACCCCGCTTCAAGAAACTAGCTGACATGTACGGAGGAGGCGAAGATGACATGCTGTAAATGTACCAAAGAATGAATAGTATGGATGGGTGGCTGCACATATTGTCATGTGAATGTTAGATCAATGTTAAGCATGAACTGATAAATGACTGCATCCCAGGGAAAATATAGCACAGCCAGAAAAACATCTGTGGGTCTACTGATGATTTGTTTTTTTGTTTGTTTGTTTTTCTGAGCATGGGGATTGTGGTTTAGTCAGTGCAGTGCTATAAGCAGTTAATGGCCACTGCGCAGAAGCCAGAGGATGAGTTTGTTTTTTTTATACACGAGTTCCCCATTTTGAATAAATAAACTCTATGTCTGCTTGTTTTTTAGATCCTTGTTTAGTTCTAGGCTAAAAACTAACTATGCCTTTTGTTTTTCTGTTCATTGAGTTGTGGAGCCACATCATCAGTTTCAATTATGATTTATAGATTTTTTGCAGATATATCAGCCTAGAGTAAAGCTTACTGGGTGACACTGAATATGTACACAGATGTTTGCAGTTGTATCAGTAACATTTGTGCAATTTTGGCAATGTATGGTACTTTATATTTTTCAGTTTTTTGTTTAATTATTTTTTGTGGAGTTTGTCCTACTGCTTCAGTTAAAGTTCACTGTTTTGTATTTCCATTTGAGTAATGAAATTACAAATGATAAAGGGAAAAATCCAGGTAGCCAGCCAAAGCCACATCACCCTCTGAGGGCGTGGTCAATGAGTTGTCAATAAGTCAGTTGACATCTTTATCACATTGCAATGTCAAAACACGTTTTGCAATTACCTCCAAAGGTTCTTTATTACAAATGCTTTGTTAATTTTGATTTTTTTTTATACATAAAGTTTTCTTAATACAATAATAGATTTGTGACTGGTCTTATTTCACTAATTGAAATTAGTCTTTCACTAAAAAACAGGCATCTAAAATTTGTATGGAACAGCAAAGCAGCAGTCCTGACGAAAGTAGTGCAGTCAAGTTCTTCAGTACTCACATGAAACTAGAAAATGCATTTCCTGCAGAAAACGAATGCTGAGTTCAATGGAATTCAAAAATATTGCTGAAAATGCAGAAATCTAAAATGTATTGTCTGAAAGATATGTAAATCTGGCAGAAATGGAAGCTAAACTGCATCACCTCAAAGCTAAACTGTAATACTGTCAAAGGCGGAGAAATACTTTGAACGTAAAAAGACATAAAACACCGAAAACAGTTAAATACAAGCAAAGATGTCCTTAAAGAGCATAATGTTTTGACATTTGAATAGTTCATATTACCAATTGAAGGCTTTTATTTTTAAAATTTCGCTCTGTCAAGGACCTCCCGTAAACTTATGTAACCATCTTATTTTGAAAATTCAGCCTTGTCCTCATCATCTGACAACAATAAAGCATACATATGCAGATTATCTGTACATTACACTACATTAGGGGTCACTTGATGCTGTGTAAAATTTAAATGTGAGGGCAAAAGCCAGTGTTTAAAGAAATGGCTGACCGCACACAAATGCGATAACTTCAGATGGCCTTGAGCAACAAACTAATATCTAATCAGAATTTTGATTCTGACATACAACAAACCCTGCTAATTAATTTGATATGGACTGAATCAATGAGGACATACAACCGCATGTCTGGCTCTAAAAAGAGGGAGGAGACAGAGAGAAACTGTGTGTTGTGTTGAAGATGTGTTGCAGTTTTCTCCTTTGCTGATAGTAGCTTGGGGAGGGGCACAAAGTGCGCCATCCCGCTGAACTGGTCCACCACGGTCAATAACTGTGTTACCATTTTCAAAAAGCAGAATCTAAGGCACTCAGAGCATGTAACTGTGTTACCATCTGATGGTGGAAAGCAATAAGTGATATGGGCTCTGTCAGCTGCTGTAGTCCACTGGAATGGCACAGTTGAAGACGTCAGCACAGTAAGAGGAGCGATCATAGTGCTGCAGCTGCGTATAAATCTCTGATAAAAGTTGGCGATAGGGGTGGATGATATAAATAATATCACAATATTTCAGGGTATTTTTGCGATAATATTCTTGACAATATGACAAATTAGTACTATATATGTGTGTGTGTGTGTGTGTGTATTATTATCATTATCATTATTATTATTAATTTAAGAAAACAGTATTGTGACAAATACTGTAAGTGATATAGTTTAACATGTTAACCTAACAGTTTACTGAACAAAAATGGTTTCTTAACAGTCTCAACAGTAACTCAGAGTGAGATTCAGATTCTGTATTCAATATTAATAGTACAACAAAATAAAATCTACCACTAATTACACATTTAAACAGCTCCCAAATATAGATCCACTTGGCCAAACCATTCTACATTGGTGTGGGGTGTCTGGGTCCAGTAATGTGAAAGCTATTGAAGAAAATAGAGTTTTTCCATAGAAAACCAATGGAGTTTGTTTAAAACATTCCTATAAAATAGAAAGAGTATGAAACCCATTTATAAGGAGGTGTGCCTTATGAGGCCCACTTGGCGAAACCATTCTACATTGGTGTGGGGTGTCTGGGTCCAGTAATGTGAAAGCTATTGAAGAAAATAGGCTTTTCCCATAGAAAACCAATGGAGTTTGTTTAAAAAAATTGTATAAAATAGAAAGAGCATGAAACCTATTTATTAAGAGGTGTGCCTTATTAGGCCCACTTGGCCAAACCATTCTACATTGGTGTGGGGTGTCTGGGTTCAGTGATGTGAAAGCTATTGAAGAAAATAGACTTTTTTTGCCCTATTAGCCCTACTCTATGTTGCTCATTGTTTTCTGCCTATGAGAGGGAGGTGGAAGTCACTGTTGAACCCAAAATGAATATCCGAATATCCATGGAATATCCAACGTCAAACTAACTTCACCATGGTGGAGCCACTGTTCCCTCTGAACGGAGGGAAACGCGGTAACTCGCTGAAGAGTCTGCGAAATCCAGAGCTGTTCATAAAACATTCAGGACGCCTAACGCCTAACGCCCCACAGTTTATTCCACACTACTGAAGCTGCTCCTCTTTTCGAAACCTCCGCGGAGTTGCTAATTTTGCTTTCAGCCATGCTTGTTGTTGCCGTAGGTAACAGTATGACTTCATATGTCAACAAGTACAAATATCGATATGAATTTTTCATGTGATATTAAAAAAAATACCGGTATTATTGTGAAGGAGATAATTTGGCAAACCCCTAGTTGACGAAGCTCAGGGAAGCATTGAAACTGCTTGCAGGAGACAGGAACGGTCGACATGACTGCTGACACCCTCTCAGTGTCCATCTGCATGCTTCCTTGAGCAGCAATGTAACCAAGGAAGGAAACTGACTAGGCGTGGACCTTACACCTCTCGGGCTGTAACGAAGAGAGAGCTCTCCAGGAGGTGCTGCAGGACATTCTTGTCTGTCAAGGCGAGCACTCCTGCCCACTGAAAGTATTTTGGGTGGCAGTGAGTCCAGACTAATTCAGAGAGAAACAGAATGATCGAATTGATCATTTTGTTGATAGCGCCGTAGGCTCGCTGCGAACAACACTCGACTCTGTAGCTCCTCTTAAAAAGAAGTTAACAAAGCAAAGAAAGTTTGCTCCTTGGTATAACTCTCAAACCCGTAAGTTAAAACAAATATCGCGAAAGTTTTAAAGGAATTGGCAATTAACCAAAGTGGAAGAATCTCGTTTAATCTGGGCAGACAGTCTCAAAACTTATAAGAGGGGCCTCCGCAATGCCAGAGCAAACTATTACTCAGCATTAATAGAAGAAAACAAGAATAACCCCAGGTTTCTTTTCAGCACTGTAGCCAGGCTGACTGAGAGTCAAAGCTCTATTGAGCCTTGTATTCCTTTAGCCCTTAGCAGTAATGATTTTATG
>NC_065524.1:2671210-2675854 GCF_006386435.1 Epinephelus moara
TTTTTTTTCCTGTTAAAGGGTTTTTTTTGGGGAGTTTTTCCTTATCCGCTGCGAGGGTCATAAGGACAGAGGGATGTCATATGCTGTAAAGCCCTGTGAGGCAAATTGTGATTTGTGATATTGGGCTTTATAAATAAAATTGATTGAAATTGATTAAAATAAAGGGGCATCAAGAGGACAGCAGAATAATTAACAATTTTACTTTAAAAAACAAAGGAAAAAAACAACCACAATAGTGATAGAAATAAAATAGCCAGGCTTCAGACTTTTTATCAGACTTTTAGTGGACATCAGAGTGGACATTTAAAACTTGTCAGTCAAAAAGGAAAGCCCTCCTCTTCCTAGTTTTCCCAAGCACTGGATGTCAATCAACTCAATTTTTGAAAATGACTTTGTGCTGACCTACAACCATAGGATAACAGAATAAATACTAAAAAATCAAAAGAAAGGAAAGTTTTTTTTTTAAAGCAGTATTTATAAGAATACACTTCGTTTTGTACATTATGACTTTATGAAACAACAGGTCCACAACAAGTCCACTATTTGCTGGCACAGAATGACACAAGTTTCCTCTTGGATAGCATAGAGTGATAATCATACTCCAGAATGGATGAATTAAAAAGTCAAGTCAAATTAACAATACTTATGAGAAAGAAATAAAATTGTTAACATAATACCCTCTTGAACCATGATATGTTTTATTTTTGTAACAAATCATGAAGGCCCAACTTTGGTGAATATCCTTTACGAGCTAATTTCAAGCTTTAGACTATATTAAACTGGAGGGCCAACCAGAGAGCAGCAGAATAATAATCAGAATAAAGAAAACAACTAGTATAACTTCTGTCAGACTTTAAGTGGACATCAGAGTGGTCATATAAAACTTTTCAGTCAAAAAGGAAAACCTTCCTCTTCCTACTTTTCACAAGCACTGGATGTCAATTAAGTCATTTTTTGAAAGTGACTTTGTGCTTAACCCAAACCTATAGGATAATAGAATAAGTACTTAAAAATCTGAAGAAAGGAAGACTAAAAAAAGCTGTATTTATAGGAATACACTTTGATTTGTATTTGTATGTTTGTATTTGTATGAATTGTGTATACAATGAATTTTCTTGAAAATACACATTATGTAGAAATCTTGCATTGCATGAATCTATCTTGAAGAGAAAAACTAATCTATTTGGATATGAATCACAGATCCCATATTGTAGTCAAAAATGTGATATTTACACTAACTGCTAATGCCTCTCTCAGATCCATCATAAAAAGACCTCATAGGGTGCTGAAATATTCAGTGTCTTGATGGAGTTAACCTTAATCCTCTCTCAGAATCAAAACAACAGGATGCAGACCTTTAAAGAAGACTTCATGTATGGAATCTTGTTTTGAAGTTTGACTCTATAACAAAAAAGATAGATTTTATATATTGACTCAAGTCCCCTTTTTGCTTGTACAAAATGACACAGGTCCCCGCTTGAATATGATGCAGCGACATACACACTCCTTCATGGATGTGAATAAAGTGTCTGGCTCCTGTGAACAATATTGAAGTTAAAATGAATGATTTAAGATGTAAGATTTGCAGGAAATGTCACCCAAGCCTGCATGACCATGCAAGTTCAAGTAGACCACAGACATTACACCAAATATCAACCTGGAAAACTTAGGTCTCTCATTTTGATAAAAGTCAACTCTTATGCTCAAAATGACACTGACTTACAAAAATCACTGCTTAAAAGTTTTTATCTTACAATGTATCTAATACAAAGGATGGAAAAATATTGTTGCAGCATGTCAGTAGAAGAAAAACAAAGTTCATTTTCTTAATTCAAGGACTGTGTCAATTAAATTGTGTTGTGCTTGAAATAATGAAATGGGCACTGAAATATTCAGTGTCTTTTGAAGTTTGACTCTATAACAAAAAGATAGATTTTATATATTGACTCAAGTCCCCTTTTTGCTTGTAAAAAACGACAGGTCCCCACTTGAATATGATGCAGCGACATACACACTCCTTCATGGATGTGAATAAAGTGTCTGGCTCCTGTGAACAATATTGCAGTTAAAATGAATGATATAAGATGTAAGATTTGCAGGAAATGTCACCCAAGCCTGCATGACCAAACAAAAAAGATAGATTTTATGTTTTTAGGTGTTTTGAGGAAATGAAGAGGAGACAACGGAGGGAGGGATGTATCGATACACTAATACTGCATAGATTATTTATGCATAGATTCACGTTCATTTTTTTTTTTTACAGATAAAGGCTGTCTGAAGTGATGCACTCACATCTTACACATTAANGTTTTTAGGTGTTTTGAGGAAATGAAGAGGAGACAACGGAGGGAGGGATGTATCGATACACTAATACTGCATAGATTCTTTTTTTTCCGATTGACGTTCATTTTTTTTTACAGATAAAGGCTGTCTGAAGTGATGCACTCACATCTTACACATTAAAGTCTGATGCATGAGTGAATCTTTACTCTATTGACATTGACTGACAACAGTTACTTCTGATATCTTAGCGTATCTACTACCAAGGACAAGGAAATATTGTTGCAGTCTGTCATTATAAGAAACACAAACTTAATTTTCTAAATTCAGGCACTGTGTCATTTAACTCGTCTTGTGTTTGTGTTATGGTAATGATGAGCATTGAAAGGTTCAGTGTCTGTCATGATGGAGTTAACCATTGTATAGATGGATTTTTTTTTTCCCCCACACATTTCTGATCAATCTAATCAGTTAGCTAAGTTGCTAAGCATTGACAGTTAACAGTAAGGATTCCATTTCGAACAGTTAACAGTTGGGACAAGCATTGTCAGTAACTTCATTCAAGAAGAAAGACCTGAGACTCTGTTTGCTGATCTTTATAAAAATGGAGAGGTTAGCAACCTAATATTTTATTCTGGACACCCCAATGCATGGCACAGTGCCATCATTCTACATCACCCCTCTGCAGAAAGAAAAGGCATCTCTAATGGATGGAAGCTGCAGATTAAAGAGACTGAGGACCCAGATACAGTGATGACAACTATCAACATCTACAAAACTGGGAAAATTATGGTACAAGGCAACTTAAAGAACTTCCAGTTTGAATTTCAAACCTTGAAAACATTAGCAGGAGCACAGAAAGAAAAACCTGGCCCTGCTACCATTCTTCCTCTAGATCTCCCACAGACAGCGTCATCACCTCCATCACCAACACACAGCAGCCTAGCAGAGGACCTGACCTGCAAGACCCCCGCTCTCATACATACCACCATGAATGAAATGAGAGATAAGCTTGCACATATGGAAAGTGAACTAGTGCAACTTCAGGAAATTTCCCTCCAGAAAAACTCTCTTAGAGAATCGAACAAAGCCATCCACCTGCAACTGTCAACAATGAAGTCACAATATGAACAGACCCAGACCCAGCTAAAAGAACTGCAAGATGACAGAGAAACATGCAAGAAAGAGTTGACCATACTAAACGAACCACTGAGAGAAATGCAAGAGAACACTAACAACAAGAAAGAGACCTTTTTACTGACTGAGAAGCTAAGAGAGAAAGAGGCGACAATTAACAGTCTCAACAAGCAGCTACAATATCCTACTACCCCAAACCCACACCTCGATAAACCACAAACTCTCACCAATCCACCGGCTGCCTCTCCTGACCTGCAGCAATGACCAGAAACACAGACAAACCTCAGTTCCCCCAGCGAGCAGCAACACCCATCAGAGCAATCGTCACCTCCCCTTGATCAGCAAAATTCTGACATTGTTCTTCTTATAGACTCTAATGGGAAATTCTTGGATGAAAAAAGGCTGTTTCCAAATCACAGCGTGACCAAACTCAGGTGTCCCACCACTAACAAAGCCCTTGACTTGCTATCCGAAGAACATCTTGGCAGCCCGAGCCACATCATAAGCCATACAGGCACCAATGATTTGAGAGCCCAGCAAGAATGGGTTGCAATATCACTAAGAGCAGTGATTAATAAGGCCAACAACACTTTTCCCAACACAAAGATTGTCATGTTCACTCTGCTCCCACGAAAAGACTTCCATCCTAAAACAATTTTAGGAATTAACGGCAGTATATCAAGAGACTGTGCTCTCAATCCTAATGTATATCTGGCCCATCACCCAAACATCAGTGTGGACAGCCTCTATGACCAAGTACACCTCAAAAAGGAAAACATTTCTGTCTTTGCCAAAACATTGAAAGATGCGGCGCTGGGTCGCATCCCCACATCAGGCCACCAAAACAACAGAGAGAACAGAACACAGATGGCACCGACCAGGACACAAGGACCAGCACACTGGAGACAAGAAAGGAGAGGTCCACCAAGACCACCGCACCAGCATCCACAACACCGCCCTCCACACCACCCAGGACCTGGAAGAACTGGAGTCTCTGTTAGCAGAGTGAAACTAAAACACAAAGGGTCTCATTCATGAAAAGTGAGTAAATCTGTGTGTAGATTTGCACATAAAAGCCTACTCTACTAAAAACCTACTCTGGATTCAGGAACGCCGCGGGAAACTCAGATTTGATCGTAAACACGTGTGTATGATCATGAATGCCAATCCATCGTAAAGTGACAGCGCGCTCCCGGTAATCATCAATTAGCATAAATCCCCGCCCAT
>NC_065524.1:2676169-2677817 GCF_006386435.1 Epinephelus moara
CAGAAGATTCATTTGTGGGGTTTTGAATGAAGTGGGAACGGGAAACCAGAGATGTTTTGTGCGTAATGGATAAACTCTAAATCAGTGATGGCTGTCGGAATGTAGAGCTATTTAACATTTATTTTAACAAATGATACGGATAACATATGGCCTACAGCAGTTTTGTATGCATCGTCTTCAAATTATTTGAATTTTAATAGCTTAAAGCTCTGTTTTATACAACGTAAATTAAACATTTTCAAATCAGATTTATTCATTCAAATGATCAAAAAGCCACAAAAAAACAAACAAACAAAAAACACGTGCTGTCTCAAATAATTCTTTCAGCTGCTCCTGCTGAACCCAGGCACCGAGGCCGAAGAGGCTGTGATCCGGCTGTCCTTACGGATATTTTTATTATCATCATTCAACATGTAGAAAGAATGTGTAATCTATTGAGTCAATTTACATACATAATTCACAATCATGAACCTAATCTGGATTTTAAACCTGCTAATTGCCAACTAATTTAACTAAATGTGTTATATTTTTAATATTTTGTCATCTTTAGATTACGTGTTTCAAAAGCATCTGTGTATTGTGTACATAACAGAGTGCAATACGAGTTAAAATTGTAATTTCCAATAGTGACAAGCAATATGTATGTGCTTTACTAAATTTACACAAGCACTACGAGTGGTCAGGAGCAGGAGTAGATTTTGTTAGTAGCTACGAAAAGATCGGAGCTACTAAAATACTGATGAATGCGGACATGCACGTAAATTTCCGTCTGCGAACAGTTTACACACAAATTCCTTCTGCTCACGTTTCATGAATGAGACCCAAAGACATTAAAATGTATGTAGTCAAATCTTGGGTATGATTACCTTTTATGGAATGCACTTTGCAGATACACACACACCGACTTTAGTGCAAACTGCAAAGGTACACCATTATGTTTTGCTCTTCATGTAAGGTTTACAAAATACATTGTTAAACATGATTGTCTGTTTATTAATTCTGCTTATACAGTACAATTTATCGATAAATCCAGTTTAAGTAAAAAGTGAGTAAATATTTTCCACATTAGCTACAGCAAATTGCTAATATGCTAACTGAAGAAAAAATAATTTTTAATTGGCACACACTGTGCTTCATAACGAGTATTGCAGTCATTTTGTCCTTTAAATGTCTATATTGCAGTCTGACAAACACTAATAATAATCAACTACACACAATGTCTTGCCATGTATTTTCACGGCACTGCAGCCAGGCCCCCAGGAACACTGCTCAGCCGTGCAGCCTATTTTTCCCAGTGGCTATTCTTGGTAATGCAACGAAAAAACTCAAAGCAGGCCCAAAAAGCATTTTCCCTATAGACCACCATTATAAAAGAGATGTCTGTGAAACTGTTGACACCTTCAACTGCAAACAAAGTCAGTTATGACTCTTTCTATGATGAATTTTTGGTCCATGGAGTTTTTATATCTGTAAAACTTTCCTCAAGCAGAGAAAAGCATTTTAAAAATCTGTGATGTCATCACAATATAAAGTTTATGAGTCGAACTTATCAATCAATCAATCAATCAATTTTATTTATGAAGCCCAATATCACAAATCACAATTTGCCTCACAGGGCTTTACAGCATACGACATCCCTCTGTCCTTA
>NC_065524.1:2680627-2686350 GCF_006386435.1 Epinephelus moara
CTACAGAGTCAAGTGTTGTTCGCAGCGAGCCTACGGCGCTATCGACAAAATGATCAAAGTCGGTACAGGAAACCTCTGTTACTGAGGGACTTGGTATTGAATTTAACGACGGAGTAATCTTTTCCTTAAATTTTGCGACAGCACTATCTGATAAACATCTAGTATAGTAACTGTGACTCTGAACTTATGGGTGGGGCTAGCAGGAAAAACACTACTGCTCAAAGTCAGTGAGCTGCATACTAGGGAGGTAAACTGAGAAGCTAGAAACTTTTTTGGCACATGCACCAGCAAGCAAGTCTATGAATGAATAGGCGTGCAGTTGCTCTGGTGCAGCTGCTGATGAAGTATGCATGCACGTGCCCAACTTTACCATTGTGCTACCCACTTCTATGACCTTGTTGCCTAGGATACAGATCAAGCTGCAGATTTAACGCTTGATATCCAACTGTCTTTTCACTTTTTACACCTTTTCTCTAAAATAGTATGCACTTTATGAATTCAGTATCTAAACAATTAAAGTTTGCCAAATTGAGGAGGAATATGAACCTGATGTGGACAAAAAATATGTGGTATGGTGGCCCCAACACAGAAAAAGATTGATTAGACTCAATCCATCCATCCATCCATCCATCCATCCATCCATCATTTATTTGTCACATGGAAATATACAAGTTACAACCCCCATAGGTCTGGGGTGGGTAAGGTTGACATGTTGTCCTCTAACTCAGCCTGGTAGGCCAGCAGTAGCAACAACACACTCAGTGCCCTCGCCAACTGGCCTCCACTTTGTAGCTTTATTCAGTCAGTGATAACTGGAAACAATCAGCTTTGGAGGGCAGGGCCAGGCCTGCAAAGTCATTGTGGACTTCTGCGTAAGATGGAGGTGGGATGTTTTGGGAATAGAATGATTTTATGTGTTTTACTATAAGTTGTGTTTCACTATATAAGTTTTAGATGTGTGAACAATGAGAATACTGAGATGATTTCAGCTGATCTGAATGTGTTTGCTTTGCAGAAGTGGAGAAGTACAGGAGAGGAAGAGACATGAAGTCTGAGGAGCACATACCGCAATGCTTAGATAATTAGTTTCATATATGGTAAAAAGAATAGAAAGTGATGTACAGATAGTAAGGTACAGCACGTGTAGGGAGTTGTGTTGTTCTCTTGTCTTTCAAAACAGGAACCACGCCCCCACCGCCAGCGGGAAGGAGTCAGATTAACACGAGGCAGGGGCGTGGTGTGGTGAAGGAGGAAGTGGAACTGCCAATGAGAAGAGGACAACGCCTTGCGTGCACAATGACACTCTGTTACGCTCAAATATACTGGGTCAGGGAAAGGACAGGAGGTCAGACTTCGTGAACTGACACACCTTTGTTGTTCGTCAGGGACGTGAAGTTGAGGCCCAGAGCTCTGTAATTTTATTCCTTTACTGCTTAATAAACTACATTAACTGAGACCGAATATCTTCTCCTATTGCTTCATTAAAGAACACGCAGGACTGAGCTCACACATAGCACATTGGAGAGTAGGATGAGCCCCTAGTCCAACAGATGCCAGCAGAGGCTCGACTGGAGGCAGGTGGGAAAAGCCTTTTTCTTCCATTTTGACACTGTAATTTGCCGACCCTCCCTGGAAGGGGTTCTTGGCAAGAGTGGATCGATCCATGACTGGGTCACCTCCTCCAGGCACTTGGGAAAGACCAGCAGCAGCTGTCTGGTAGAGGATTTAGCCTTGGGTAGCCTTTTTCACTTGTGGCAAGATGTGGTGGTCTCTGTGAGGACTTCAGGCCACACAATGCTCAGCTTTGCAGCTGCTCTTTTACAGGCTTCGTGCAGGTCCATGCTGGCAGCAGGGCTTGGGGATCCTCAGTTCATGCCATCCACAACCCCACATCATCCTCATCTTCTTTAGAACTAAGGCTAATGAACTTGTCCCCTGAGTCTGAGTCATTCCCTGTGATGTCACCGTGGTCCACCATAAGGCTGGCCTCATCGGGTCGGTTTGCAGGGTGACAGCAACAAGCTGTTCACACCAGCTGGTGTCTGTGGGGACAGTGTGTCCCAAGGCACTCTCTTCTAACTCCTGTGGTGGCGGGATGGCTACCTCCGGCACAGCTCCTCCAGTCTGCATGTCGAAGTGTTCTTAAGCAAGATACTGAACCCCAAATTCAGCTCCCGATGGCTGTTCCATTGGTGTGTGAGTGCATTAAAAACTGAGTAGCAGGTGGCACCTTATATGGTAGCCTCAGCCACCAGTATGTGAATGGGTGAATGTGACTCTAGTGTAAAAAGCGCTTTGAGTGGTCAGATGACTAGAAAGGCAATACAATTGCAGGTCCATTTACCATTTACAGGATCTGCTGCTGACAGGCTATCTTGGCGCACTAGTCTGCATCGGCGGGTCTTAACAGAAAGACATGTACAATGCTCACAATCATTCTGGGATGCAAATGTGCGAACATGCAGAACACCCAGGACATCCTACAATGACAGTATTTTAAAACATGCAACATGCAAGTTCAAATACAATGAGCACAGACATATAAAAGGATGCACCGTATATAAAATAAAGCAGTCTGACCCGGCAAACACACCATAAAAGACATGATGGTACATGAAGGCAGACTGACAATAGCAAGATAGCGACAGGTGACAGCAGACAGCAAGGGAAGTTCAGCACAGACAAACTGAGAACAAAAAGGTGTAACTGAGTTTTAGTGCTGACAGATCTGAGTACTAATTAACCATTTCTTTAAATGAACTTTAAATGAACTGTATGTGTCCAGTTCCCTCAGTCCCTCTAGTGCAGCTTTAACAGAGAATGCAGACTGACTGAAAGCACTTTTCAATCAATCAATCAATCAATCAATCAATCAATCAATAAATTTTATTTATAAAGCCCAATATCACAAATCACAATTTGCCTCACAGGGCTTTACAGCATACGACATCCCTCTGTCCTTAGGACCCTCACAGCGGATAGGGAAAAACTCCCCCAAAAAAACCCTTTAACGGGGGAAAAAAACAGTAGAAACCTCAAGAAGAGCAACTGAGGAGGGATCCCTCTTCCAGGACGGACAGACGTGCAATAGATGTCGTACAGAACAGATCAATCCGTATGACAGAGACAGAGACAGAGAGAGATGCAGGACAGACGGTAATGACAGTAGCTTACAACAACATTAATGAAAGTAATAATATTATAATTATAGTTCTGGCTACCGTGGTACAATATGTTGAAAGTATATCTGATAGTTTACATATGTGACAATAATCATATGTGTATAATAACAGTAGAAGTATGACTAATGATAACAGCAGCAGCAGGAGGCATCTGGCAGGACCATGGCAGCAGCACAACCACACACGTCACACCATCCAGGCACGGCTGCAGTACGAGTTAACCTGAGAGACAGTGGAGCACAAAGGCTCCGGAGAAGAAGCTGAGTTAGTGACATCCAGAATGGCCAAGTTAGCAAGATGCAGTAATAGGACACAAGAGAGAGAGCGAGAGAGAGAGAGAGAGAGAAGGAGAGAAGGAGAGAAGGAGAGAAGGTGCCCGGTGTATTATAAGGGGTCCTCCGGCAGACTAGGCCTATGTCAGCCTAACTAGGGGCTGGTACAAGCCAAGCCTGAGCCAGCCCTAACTATAAGCTTTATCAAAGAGGAAAGTCCTAAGTCTAGTCTTAAATGTGGCTCCTGATCTACTTTTGGAGACTTTAGGGACCATGAGTAATCCTGCATTCTCAGAGCGCAGTGTTCTGGTGGGATAATATGGCACTATGAGCTCTCTAAGATATGATGGAGCTTGACCATTTAGAGCTTTATAAGTTAAGAGTAGGATTTTAAATTCAATTCTGGATTTTACAGAGAGCCAGTGCAGAGAAGCTAAAACAGGAAAAATATGATCTTGTTTCTTAGTTCCTGTTAGTACACGTGCTGCTGCATTCTGAATTAGCTGGAGAGTTTTTAAGGACTTACTAGAGCTACCTGATAATAGAGAGCTACAGTAATCCAGCCTTGAGGTAACAAAAGCGTGGACCAATTTTGCATCTGTTCGGGTCAGGATAGGCCTAATTTTCAAAATATTACACAGATGAAAAAAAATGCAATTAAATTTGTTTTAAATGAGAATTAAAAGACAGATCTTGGTCAAATGTTACTCCGAGGTTTCTTACGGTAGTGCTAGAGGCCAGAGCAATGCCATCTAGAGAAACTATGTCATCAGATAAAGAGTCTCTGAGTTGTTTGGTGCCTTCAGTTTTGTCTGAATTTAGTAAATTAGTAAATTGGTGCTCATCCAGGTTTTTATGTCTTTAAGGCAGTTATGAAGTTTAGTTAATTGATTAGTTTCTTCTGGCTTCATTGATAAATACAACTGTGTATCATCCGCATAACAATAGAAATTTACAGAGTGATTTCTAATGATGTTACCTAAAGGAAGCATATATAGAGTAAATAGGATTAGTCCGAGCTCAGAACCTTGTGGAACTCCAAAACAAACTTTAGTACGGAAGGATGATTCATTATGAACGTGAACAAACTGAAAACCATCAGATAAATAAGATTTAAACCAGCTTAGTGCAGAACCTTTTAGGCCGATTAAGTGTTCCAGTCTCTGTAGCAGAATTTGATGGTCAATAGTGTCAAACGCCGCACTAAGATCTAATAAAAGAAGTACAGAGACGAGTCCTTTGTCTGAAGCAATCAGAAGCTCATTTGTAATTTTAACTAGTGCTGTCTCAGTGCTATGATGCACTCTAAATCCTGACTGAAATTCCTCAAATAAATTATTATCATGGAGAAAATCACACAGCTGGTACTTTCTCAAGGATCTTTGAAAGAAAGGGAAGATTAGATATTGGTCTATAGTTGGCTAACACCTCTGGATCCAGGGTGGGCTTTTTTAGTAGAGGTTTAATTACAGCTACCTTAAAAGACTGTGGTACATAGCCTGTTAATAAGGATATATTGATCATATCTAATATATGAGTGTTGACTAAAGGTAAGACCTCCTTAAGTAGCCTAGTTGGGATGGGGTCTAAGAGACATGTTGATGATTTAGATGAAGAAATCACTGCGGTCAATTCTTGAAGAGAAATTGGGGAGAAGCAATCTATATATTAGGTCTTACAGCTGTGTTTGAGGTTAGATAGGTACTGAGGACATGAGGTCATGAATATTGCCTCTAATAGTTAGAATTTTGTCATTAAAAAAGCTCATAAAATCATTACTGCTAAGGGCTAAAGGAATACAAGGCTCAATAGAGCTTTGACTCTCAGTCAGCCTGGCTAAAGTGCTAAAAAGACACCTGGGGTTATTTTTGTTTTCTTCTATTAATGCTGAGTAGTAGTTTGCTCTGGCATTGCGGAGGCCCCTCTTATACGTTTTGAGACTGTCTGCCCAGATTAAACGAGATTCTTCCAGTTTGGTAAATCAACAATTCCTTTCAAATTTTCGCGATATTTGTTTTAACTTAAGGGTTTGAGAGTTATACCAAGGAGCGAACTTTCTTTCTTTGCTTTGTTAACTTCTTTTTAAGAGGAGCTACAGAGTCGAGTGTTGTTCGCAGCGAGCCTACGCTGCTATCGACAAGATGATCAATTCGGGAGAGGTTAAAGTCGGTACGGGAAACCTCTGTTACTGAAGGACATGGTATTAAATTTAACGACGGACGAATCATTTCCTTAAATTTTGCGACAGCACTATCTGATAAACATCTAG
>NC_065524.1:2686584-2688895 GCF_006386435.1 Epinephelus moara
CTTGACACAGCCAGGTTTCAGTGAGACTGAGTAAATAAATATGATTATCTGATATTAATTTGTTTACTAACACTGCTTTAGACGATAGAGACCTGATATTTAACAGTCCGCATTTAATTCTCCTGTTTTGTCTTTCTGTCACAGAAGAGGTTTTAATTTTTATGAGGTTGTTATGCACAACTCCTCTATGTTTAATTTTAGATTTAAATAATTTAGATAGTCGGGGGACAGACACCATTTGTATAAAACTATGAAAACTATAGGTGGGTAATTGCACTAGAAGCTCAGAGAAGCGTATAGGACTACGACTCTGAGTTGAAACCCACATTGTTTGCTGGACACCACCTGGACAGCCAGCGATTAAATGATGACATGCGGCTAAACATGTCATCAGTGGTCAGATTTGGGAGGGGTCCAGAGAAAACTATGGAGTCCGACATTGTTTTTGCATATTCACACACCGAGGCAATATTAATTTTAGTGACCTCCGATTGGCGTAATCGGGTGTCATTGCCGCCGACGTGAATAACACAGGGCTTTACATACTGAATCTACGTTTAGCTTTAGCCAGCAGTTTTAAATTTGACTCATTGTCGCCCCGCTCTGGCCCCAGGGATACATTTGACTATGGCCGCTGGTGTTGCTAACTTAACGTTCCTCAGAATAGAGCTGCCAATAACCAGAGTTTTATCCTCAGAGGGTGTGTCACTGAGTGGGGAAAAGCGGTTGGAAACGTGAACAGGCTGGTGGTGAGCAATGGGCTTCGGCTTGGGGCTGCGCTTCTTATGAACAGTTACCCAGCCTCCCGGCTGAACGGGTGTTACCGGAGGACCGCTAGCAGAAGCTATGCTATGTGGCTCCGTACAGGCTACAGGGGACTGGCTAACTACCGCAGCTACTGAATGATTTTCCATGGTGCGGAGCCGCGCTTCTAATTCACTAAGCCTCGCCTCCAACGCAGCAAATAAGCTACACTTGTTACAATTACCACTGTCGCTAAAGGAGGCAGAGGCATAGCTAAACATTTGGCACACCGAGCAAGAAAGAGCAGAAGGAGAAGAAGCCATCGCTAACTGTAAAGCTAATGTAGCTACCAAGGCTAGTAACGTGCAAACAACAGCTAGGAGATTAGCAGGGAAGTCGTAAAAAGGAGGAGAGCTATAAGTGCTTAATGACACGACTCGCTTACCGCAATACGTCAGCACGTCAGCCTTTCCTGAGTGGGATAATGCAGTCCCCTCTTGCTACACCTAAGTCGGTGTGCAGTTGTTCTTATGTTGACAAACTCCCTGAGCGGAGAAGTCAACCCAAATATAATCTTACACAACAGATAAACATCTACATATTTAACCATGTTGTCCCAACTCAACAAATTATATTTATGTAATATTGAGCAATGATGAAAATGTACTGATTTCTTGTTAAGAATTTTAAGTGTTTGTTTATACATAGACTGTAATGGTTTCAAAATAGAAGTGCTAGCCTGCGACCAGGTTGTTAAACAGTAAGTTATATGAGAAATGACCATAGAGTGCATGTATTCATTCAAATAAACTGTAGAGAAAGGATCAGCACTCAGTGAATAACCTCCTAGGCCCTATGATAAGCTATTATGGCAATGCTTAACTATACAGACCAGTGAGCAGTGATAACTAACATGTCTTTGGGGTCATCAGGTGGGAACCTCCTTTCACCAGTGTTTCATCTAGTTGGTCCCACGACACCTCCAGGAGGCTAGACAGTGATCTCTGGTGTCCCAGAGACACTCCCCTAATGCCAGGTCTCACTGGTCCCCGCACCAACCCAACAACCTCCTTTACCTAACTTACACATGGCTTTCTCAGCCCAAACACCACTGCCACCTTCAACAAATCCAGGCTCCGTTCATGCGAGCTCCAGGTAGAGACAGTGCCAATACTACCTTTCCTAGCACATTCACCATACTCTATTTCACACGCTACATAGCATAACTCCAATATAAGCCAAAGTTTTGGTTTTTTTTGTTTGTTTTTTTTAAAACATATTTTTAAGGGCAGTTTTAGCCTTTATTTGATAGGACAGTCAAGCGCAAAGTGGGGAGAGAGAGAGGGAGTGACATGCAGCAAAGGGCCACAGGCTGGAGTCGAACCCGGGCCGCTGCGGCAACAGCCTTGTACATGGGGCGCCTGCTCTACCACTAAGCCACCGACTCCCCAATATAAGCTCTCTCTCTCTCTCTCTCTCTCTCTCTCTCTGTCTCTCTGTCTGTCTCATTGTGTCATGCGGATTACTGTTAATTTATTATGCTGATCTGTTCTGTACGACATCTATT
>NC_065524.1:2689064-2691988 GCF_006386435.1 Epinephelus moara
TCTCAAACAAAAGGGATTCAAATAGGCCACTCCCACACTTAAATAACCTTCCTCTTCCTGGATTTTCTCCTGAGAGGACTGATTGGTGGATCTCTCCACCTGATCTCAAGGAGTTATGTACCCTGCTTAGTAGTTCCCCCTGCTGGCCCCCAACTGACATTATTCGTCCTCATCCAAATCCACTGACTAGCTCTGGCTACTTCATCTGACATTTCCTTCACTGTCTTCCTCAAACTCTGTCCCGGCACTCCGAGTTCCCCCAGGAGTGAGACAGCTGATTTTGCTATGAATCCCCTACACTCCACTTCCACTGGACAAATCCTAGTTTTCCATCCTCGCTCCTCAGCTTCTGCTGCTAAGTCTGCATACCTAAACTTTTTTCTTTCATAGGCTTCTTCCACTGAGTTTTCCAAAGGAACTGTCAGCTCACTGACCACAACACTATGTCAGGCCTCTGCTTGGTACAAACTATTTCCTGGGGAACAAGATTTCCCCCTAAATCTACTTGCATTTCCCAATCACACGCACCTTCTAGGCGGCCACACCCTTGCCTCCTTACTAACTTATCCCTTCTGTATTTCTCCCCCTCGCGGACAAACTGAATTGCTAAACTCCTATTCTTAAAACCTTCTGAATTTACCTGTCTTCGTTTCCCTTCGATGCCTGCAGCTAAACTTTACAACACCTGGTTATGTCGCCATGTATATCGGCCTTGTGACAAGCTAACTTTACAGCCTGACAAAATATGCTTTAAGGTTGTGGTACCTGAACACAATGGGCATGATGGGTCCCCATTTACCCACAGTTTTAGGTTCTGGGGGGTTGGTAACACATCGTATGTAGCCCCTACCAGGAATCTAATACGATTCTGCTCCATACTCAACAGCTCCCTCCATCTAAGCTTCCTCTTCTCTACACTTTCCCAATTCAACCACTGTCCCTGCTTAGCCAGGGCCACTACCTTTGCACCCCTTAATATCTCCTCCTGTCTACCTACCTGTTCCACAACCAGCTTTCTTTTATCTTTGAGACCTGCTTTATTCCATACCGGTTTGCCTGAGCCAAGCCCCAGGCCTCCCCAGCCAAACTGAACATTACCTACAATCTCTGCATGCCTAAGAGCTGCCTCTGCCTCCTGAACTGCCCATCTTGGGTTCCACTTCCTCCCCTTGGTTGGATTTGGAACCACACTCCTAACTACCATGTCCTTACTCCCAGATAACAACAGCTCTGTCCTGACCTCGGTACATTTAAATTCTTCTGTTAAACTAGATACTGGCAGCTGAAGTAATAATAATAATAATAATAATGATACATTTTATTTATAGGCGCCTTTCAGGACACTCAAGGTCACCGTACAAAAGACAATAATAATTAAAGCTGCAAGCAGCGATGAACGGGCCCTTGCACCTTCACGCAACTCGGGGGGGCTGGTAGTACGCCTTCTAACGCGTCAGTTCATTTCTGTCAAAGTTAGACATCGCATGCAGGAGTGACTTGGCATATCCTTGATAGTGCTGGAATGACATATTTCACATTTTGTATCACTTCCTCTTTCCACTAGAGGGAGTTGGAGAGCGCACTAATTATACATCATGTTTTTATACATCAAATATACACCACAGCATGTGACTTTCAGATAAATCGAAAGATAAGTGTTTGATGAGACCTACTTCCTGTCGCCACTAGGTGGCACTATGAGTATAAGGAAATATGGTAATGAAAATGTGTTCAGGGCAGGATTAATATGAATCATGTGAAGTTTGGTGGAGACTGGACCATTTATCACAAAGCTACAGCAATTTCGTTTTTCATGGCAAGACCTCAAGATTCAATGCTCGGCAGCGAGCGTGCCATTCAACATTGGGCAAATCCTGTGATAACTTTTGGTCACAACGTAGTCACGCTTACATACACCAAGTTTGGAGCCAGTCTGATTAAATCTGTAGGACTAGTTCGTTAATTTAGGACCCCTGCAAATGGGCAAAAATGCACAAAAGTGGCACATGTAAATTCAAAATGGCAGACTTCCTGTTAGGTTTGGAGCATGGCTCCAAGAGACTTTTTTGTACGTGATAGAGTTACAGGTGCCTACCAAGTTTCATACATGCAGGTCAAACCAGCTTCAGGGGCTGCTTAATTGAAATGTTATAGGGGGCGCTATTGAGCCATCTTGGTGCATCAAAGCACAAAAATTACATCAGACAACAGTACTTTAGACCTGTGATGTTTATGCCACGTCTGGTGAGTTTTCAAGCATCCCTTGTCCCTTCAAAACAACATCATGTTTGATGGCGAACAAGGCGGCGCCACGGTGACAGCATTTGATGAAAACTCAAAAGCTTCATTTTTAAGTATCAAGGTCAAGGTCTAAGGACATAGACCAGCAAGTCTGAGGTGGGTCTGATTAACCTGCTAGAAGAGGGACATCAAAGAATGTATAAAATAACTTTCTGTTGCCAGTAGGTGGCGCTATGGCGGTGATTCAAAATTCCTCTGTAGATGTGTTCAGGGCTGGACTGTCATCATATGTGTGAAATTTTGGCAAGATATTCCCACGTGGAGTCAAGTTACAGCAACGTTTATTATCACGGCGAAACATCAAAGTTCGCCGCCACGCCCTTCAACAAAAACTCACAGTTTCCACAATAAAGCGTCATCAACGTTTTATGGCTTTTTTCACCAAGTTTGAGGTGGATCTGATCAATTCTGTAGGAAATGTACATTAAAGACTAAAACATGACATTTCCTGTTGCCAGTAGGGGGCGCTATGTTTATCTCTAATTATTGACATGTAGATGTGTTCAGGGCGGGACTGTTATCAATCCTGTGAAGTTTGGGCAAGATTGGACCATTTATGCTGGAGTTATAAACTACTTCCTGTTTAGTGGCGAGACCCCTAACTTTGACGCCATCCCACGGTC
>NC_065524.1:2691996-2694881 GCF_006386435.1 Epinephelus moara
ATAGTTCAAGGTCTTCTGACTCTTTAAAAGTTCACATGGTGTCTCTAGCTCAAAGTATGAGGGACAAGAAGAGGTTGAAAGTCGAAGAGTTTTGAAGAGGATTTGAAGATTTTCCAATTTACTTCCGTTCACACTAATTAGACTGCCACCAGAGCGCCACCTATTGGCCGATTTGCACCGAATTTTGCACAAACTCTCATCGGGCCATGGAACAAATTATCAAAAGTGTTGTGGTAATCCAACTGTATTTGGTCAAGATATGAAAGACTGTCTGTTTTGAACACAATGTGCAGGAATTTGTTGTTTTATATTTTGGCCGTTTTTTGGACTATCAAAATTCTTTTGATAACTTTTTGTCAGGAGGGTTGACAGATGGTACATGCAAAGTTTGGTGCAAATCGGTCAAATCGCCTAGGAGGAGTTCGAAAAAGTACGTTTTTCATTTGTCACGATTTTGCGAATGGAAAGTTACCGCCTAAGTGGGCGTGGCTTACACCACACAATTCAGCTGAATTCAGAGAACACGTAAATAGAAGGTTTAACAATGTGCGACATATTATGTGGGAGTTATAAGCCAAAATCGCTTTTGCATTGAAAATAGCGCCACCTGCTGGTCATTTTTGGTGTGTGAGTTACAGGGGCCAGTCTATACCACCCCTATCAATTTTATTTCCATGGGTGTTATGGTGTTGGCACAGTGCAAAATATTAAATTAGACGGCCACCTAGTGGCGGATCGGTAAGTCCTTCGTCAGATATCCTCAGGAGGGCATTGACAATAATTATACCAAGTTTCGTGTTAATCCGCCCAACCGATGTTGAGATATAAAATACTTCAATTTAAAGAGCACCACCTTGTGGTCTTCACCCGAAACTTTGCACAGAGCCTCAGGGGCTCATGGGGAAGTAGTAACCTGAGTTTCATGTCATTCGGATACACCAATGTGGAGATATGCAGCACTTCCTGTTTAGAACGAACTCTGCAGGATGTTGTTATTTAATAACTTCAGTATTCTTTGGAATATCAAAATTCTTTTAATAACTTTTTGTCGGGAGGGTCCACAGATGCTGTGTGCAAAGTTTCGTGCCAATCGGTGAAATTGCCTGGGAGGAGTTTGAAAAAGTAGGTTTGCGACATTTTGCGAATTTACGAAAAAAAAAGGTAGGCGGAAATGGGCGTGGCCTACACCACAAGATTCAGCTCAATTCACTGAACACGTGGATATAAGGTTTTTGAATGTGCAACAAAGTATATGGGAATTATGAGCCAAAACGCACTTTCCTTAATAATAGCGCCACCTAGTGGTGGAAATTCAGGACGACAATAGATTATAAAATTTTTCGCCAGGTGTGACTTATATTCCAAGTTTGGTGAGTTTTGGGGTATGTTCAGGCAGTGAAAAATGCGATCATATGGGCGGTAGAAAAAAAATAAATAAATAATTGGGAGAAAAACAAAAGGGACCTCGCAGGTCTCCTGCTCGGGCCCTAATTAAAGCTGCAAGCAGCTGTGATCGGGCCCTCGCTCCCCCATGCAACCACAGGGGCCTGAGGCATGCGGGGGCTGTGGTGCGAAGCGAGAAGGGAGAAAAACCCTGGCAGGAGCGAAAAAACGCAATGTTTCGTTCATCCACCAGGTGGCGCTACGAGCGTAACCAGATGTGGGCAGGTGCGTTCAGGGGTGGACCGTCATCACACCTGAAGTTTCG
This sequence comes from Epinephelus moara, assembly GCF_006386435.1. Classification (NCBI taxonomy): domain Eukaryota; kingdom Metazoa; phylum Chordata; class Actinopteri; order Perciformes; family Serranidae; genus Epinephelus; species Epinephelus moara. The sequence continues at coordinate 2,693,705 of NC_065524.1, forward strand.
AGCAAATCGGACAATGTCAATGTATAGTAGGGCATTTCCTATTNTTCTTGACCTGTGTATCAATTTTCATGAGGAGATGAGGTCGTTGAAGCCATCAAAAACATAAACGTATTTGGTGGCGAGGGATCGATAGTCGCCACGGTGCCACATGGACACCATTAGACATAGCTTCACAGTGTTCATAAGGTAGCTTCACCAACTTGTTCTGCATGCATTAGAAGTGGAATGAAGTTGATGCGGTCAAGTTTGTGGCATCAGTACATGTTAAAGTAAAAACTGGTCACTTCCTGTTACCACTGGTGGGCGCTATGAGTAAGGTGGCATATTAACATATCGGGGCATTTGGGGCGGAGCCATCATCATGTCCAGCACGTTTGAAGCTGTTGAGATCAAGGATGTGGGTGTGAGAGCCGTTTGAAATTCGATGGCGAGAAAACGAAAAATCGCCAAAATTTGTCATGCCCTAGCGGCCACGCCCCTTGACATAGAGAAAAGCTTTTAATAACTTTTGATCAGCATGTTCTCAGGATGATCTGTACCAAATTTGAAGTTGATTGGATGAAATCCCTAGGAGGAGTTCGTTCAAAGATGTAAAAATTTCAAATCAAAATGGCCGACTTCCTGTTGGGTTTACGGCATGGCTCCAAGAGGATTTTTTGTACGTCATGGCATGTTGTATGAACCCACCAATTTTCATGCCTGTAGGTGAAACTAACAGGCGGGGCTCGAGGCACGAAATTTTCTAGGGGGCGCTATGTCGCCATTTGGCCCCGTCCACATAGAACACTGCCGAAATATCAAATTTTTCGGGCTTTTTTGTACGTCTCTGAGGGTTACAAAAGCCTGCCAAGTTTCATACATGTAGGTTAAACTATCTTAAGGGGCTGTTTTCTCAAACATTTGTAGGGGGCGCTACTGAGCCATTTTTTGGAACCCGCGCACGAGACCCTTAAAATATAAAATTTTTCACCAGGTCTGATATATCTGCAAAGTTTCAAGAGTTTTCAGGTATGTTAAGGCTCCCAAAAAGGCAATTCATTTGGAGGAATAATAATAATAATAATAATAATTAAAGCTGCAAGCAGCGATGAACGGGCCCTCGCACCTTCACGCAACTCGGGGGGGCTGGCAGGACGTCTTCTGACGTGTCAATTCATTTCTGTCAAAGTTAGACATC
>NC_065524.1:2698097-2709959 GCF_006386435.1 Epinephelus moara
AATTTTCCACCCTTAGCTTTGGATTTGCTTTCACTTTATTTTTTAAAAAACATGTGAATCTTAGGGACTTTCTTTATGCAGTCCCTTGTGCTCTTATACAATATAGACCTTTAAATGTGTGTCAGGTAATACAAACATTTGAATGTGTGTGTGTTATCATTATACAGAACATAGTATGTTATATGTGTACTCTTTGGTGTAGTTACAATATCAACTCATAACTCTGTATTGTGAATACTTTGACATGTATAACAGTGCTTTAGCACATATAGATGCATCTCAATCAGTTTTATCAACCTTTTACATTGTTTCTTAATCAACTTATGCAGTATAACACTTTCACTTGATTAGGGATTAACTCTTTACACTACATTCCCCCCTTTGGGGCTTCATAGTCCCATATAATATCTAAACCACAGCAGGAGAGAAAAATATATATATTCCTCCCTTTGGGACTTCATAGTCCCACACTCTCAAATTAAGACCAGTGACTATCACACGTAATTCATATTTCGGTGAGTAACATAGTGGACACACAAATCAAGAATGGTCATCAGTAGATATTACACACAAATCATACTGTCAACTTGTATTACTGCTGAACACATATAGATTATCTTTCATGATTCTGTTACTCAGTAATTACACTGATTTAAACATATGATGTAATTTACGCTAGCCTGATGACCTGCATCACAATATAGGGCTAGCCTGATGACCTTCGTTGATTACCTGTCATTTTCATGCATAATCATTCATAATGGCATTCTTATTACAAGGGTTACAGTCGGCTGATCATATCTAGGTCGTCAGCCAGTGCTGCTACACGGTTGTTGTCCATCACACACATAGGAGGATGTGGCCCCCATGCGCAGGCGTCGATAGGATGCCACTTGGTCCCTCAGCATGATGACCTCCTGTTGGAGAGCATCCCTAGCCTGAGTTAGCTCCCGGACTTGAGTGCGCAAGTCGGATATTACTTGGTCAGTGAGCTCCATATGCTCCTGACTCAGCCTTCTGCTTTCAGCCTTTCTGATCGTGTAGGTTTCACGGCGAACTCTGCGGATACGTTTCCACAGTGCTATAGGGAGGCTGCGCACCAGCATGCGGTAAGAGCCCTGGGGAACAAGGTGAAGCTGTGTGCGCAGGTTTTTTACTATGTCACGATGCACTGTACGCCTTGGCTCCCCATCAGGCAGCTGCCAGAGGTAACCTTCTATTATTTCAGGGTATACCCCATACTCAACTTCCAAAATAGTGCGTACGTCTCGTTGTAGAGCCTGCACTGGCAGGTGGCCGTCAGCTGCAGTACGGATATGTTTGTCTGTCTGCAGATTCACAGGTTCTGGGGTGGTGGGTGAATAACTGCATGATTGTGGGTCATCATACCCTTCTGATGACGAAGATGGGTCAGGGGAGCGTAATGGCAGCATATCAGCACGGGCATTGTGCTGAAAGTTTTCCTCTGGAGTAGGTGCTTGTGCAGTGGTGGATTTTCGAGCCTCTAATGAGGCCTGCATCTGCATCAGATATTGGGAAGCTGACAGGTTTGGATTCACATTGCCCCAGCTGCCTTCTTGGCTAGGACCCGCCTCCGCAGTGGAGGTACTAGCAACTGGGTTTGATGATCCTGGGGGGCTCCAGCATGACTGGGGACGTCCGGGGGCCTTAACATAAAGCGGAGCAAGTCCTCGTGAGGAGGACGAGCCAAGGCTGGAGCGTAGAGTTGCGCCAGCGCCAACCGGGGGGAACATCCACGTCCTTCCATCGGGGCGCCTTCAGTAGAGGTGCTGGTCGGTTTGGGAAGGCTGGCCATCGGATAAGGTGGTGGAGGATAAGGCGGGTGAGGGCGACCCAACATGAATGGTCCCTGCTGCTGGCACAGGAACACCGGCTGGCCTACTTGGTTCTGCTGGTGCGGATGTGGGGTTCTCCAGGGCTCAGCCATAGTCTGTATCTGTCTTAAGGTTGTAGAGGACATTTTAGTGCACTTTCCCTACCGTGTTTTTTTCCTTTCCCTTTGACATTTAGTGGTATACATAAGCCATGCAAGCAAGATTAGTTTGTTAGTGGTAATTGTTGGTACTGGTCAGGTGACAGCAAGAATATCTAAAGGTTATTTTTGACTTGTGACATTCTGTTTTACACTAATTCCTCATATATTACTTCAGCTTGCTTATTTATTCCTGTGGTCTGATCTTGGTTTTTAGGGAGCTTCCCTTGGAAACCAGTCATGTCTTCGTATGGCTCCACCCCGGGACGTAAACTTTGGTCTATTATTACAAATTGTCCTGTAACGCTTGCCATAGCTCTCTTAATGACAAGTTGTATCAGGGAAAGAATACAGCAGGCTATCGCGAGGAGGGCCAACACAACGAGTCCCAACAATATTCCTACCATTCGTAGTATCTTCTCAGGGGATAGTCCCCCTAGCCAATCCCAAATCGAGGAAATCTTAGTATTCCAACTGGAGTGCTGCACGTGTTGGTCTCTTAATGTACGTATGTTCTGTAGGGCTCGGGTTAGGTTGCCATCCTCCCCTGTGTGCATAGGGATGACAGTACAACAGTGTTCTCCTACCACATCACAGACCCCTTGGTCTTGAGCAAGCATAGTCTCAATGATGAACCTGTTTTGCATCGTCATTAAGGATGTGGCATGCAACTGCTCACTTACACCTTGTAGAGCTTCTATAGTCCAATTCACAAATCTTTGTTGATTATACCATAAGTAATTTATCCAACGGCTGTTACGAGCTGTATACTGGGCATTGGCTATGGCTCCCCAGATCGGCCAAGAGCCCAGCACTCTACCTGTCTCTATCCATTCATCTGATATAGCCTGTTGATCCCTGGGAACCCCTTGTGGCACCTGATCCCATGTAATGTACACATTTGCATCCTCCTCCCAGGAGTACGTTTGAGCGTTAGTTGATCTACGAGACCGTGTGCGAGTACCATTATTTTGGCTGTTGTTTAGACTCATTATCACAATCTGTCCTGTTAACATCACTGGGGTACAGATCCCTGTCCAATTCGCTGGCAACACAGCTTTCACCTGAAGATCACTCTCACACATCCAAAATATATCTGCCAAAGGAGCTGTACCATTGATTAAATAGAGTGTTACAATCCAGGTGGTATCATTATAATTACGTCCCATAACTATTGAATCGTTCCCGCCATTTACCACCTGGTGGCACTGGATTTTAGCTTCTTGGGTTGTATTGCATACCTTCTGTACCCCTGAGAGTTGCATCCTGCCCGCTGAGGAGGTTACATTCCCTATAATATCTTCATACCTGCATTGAATCAGCCTCTCTGCCTCCTGGGAAGAGTTAGTAGAAGTGGCATTATTCAACAAATGTTCTATATTATCTCCCCGTGCCACACAAAATGGGAATACGAGATCTGGTGCCAGATGTATTACTGGAGGCACGTGAAACTCTTGCTGGAACTGATCAGAGGCATTTTTAAAATTTCCTGGACAAATTGTGGTTGTATTGGTCCACCTCTCTCGTCCCGCTGCCATCCACATGACACATGCAGCAAAACATGTTTTATGCTCCCAGCAACTATCTATGTCTGGGAGAGGCCTAACCCTAGGCAGGCCCCTCCTTCTATGGCATGCTTCGCACGTAGATTTCCAAGTGGTTGTTCTAATTAACTCTACCCTCTGCAACAACACATCTCTTGGTTTTCTCTGAGACGTTGGGTTCAATTGGAGCCACTGGCGGGCCACTTTTATAGGTACGCTGCGCCCTGTGTCTGTGTCAGTGCAGCCTCTCATGTCACACATAACTCTTGCTGTCACCTTCCCTTCTGCGCTACAGCGTGGTCCTATGGATCGTCCATGCAACTTAATATCTCCTGGGCCCTCCACCAATACATTGTCATAAGCACGTGACTTATAGTAGGTTAGTTGTATCCTTTCCCTGTAAGGTATCTTTCCCTGTTTTGCGGCCATGGTTCCTAACGCTATTAAGCATTCACTCATCTGTGTCTGATGTTGTTTGTCCTGTTCTGCTCCCTCACTCTGCTTCACTCCCGTCAAGATGAGCAATAGGGTTAGTAGTACTGCAGCTATTACTCCTACTTTAGCTCCTCCTCTCCTGCTAACCGGACCTTCAGGTTTGCTGGGGGGCTGTCCCCTCTTCAGGGTCTGATTCTCTTGTGTCTGTGTCTCTTGAGTTTGAGTCTGGGTCGGTGCCTGAGTCTGTGTCTGGCCCTCCTGGGTCTCTAACTTCGCCTGATTCTGAGCTGAGACTTTCTTCTCCTTCTGCCTCTGTTCCCTCTCCCTCCTGTCCTTCTGCCTCTGCTGCCACCTCTCTCTCTGCACGTGTCCTCTCATGATATTCCCTATGACTAGCAGGTGATGACTCATGAGATTGAGATTCGCTGCCAGTCCCGGAGGATGAGGAGCTTCCCTCTGAGGAGCTCTCCATCTCTGTTGATACCCTCCCTGGTAACGACCCGCTGCTGTCACTCTGGGCTCTCTCTGCTCTTCGTCTCTGCGCCACGCGGGCTGACCTTCTGGTCCCCTGTTCCTGTGGGGAGGCATCGCCTTCCCCTTCCGGTTGGTCTCCTACTGCTCTTGGGGCGGCCTCGCCATCCCCTTGCGGATCTGGGGGAGCTGCTCTCCGTCTGGCTCTAGGCCGAGGTATAGGCGGCCTGTCTGGGACTTGTGGACTAGCTCTGCAGCAGTGATTGAGATGGAACCAAACGTCCTTACCTTCAACTTTCAAGGCGGTTGGTGTGGCTAGTACAACCTTATATGGACCTTCCCTTCGTGGCTGGTCCCACTTTCGTTTGAACACCTTGACGTACACCAGTTCTCCAGGACGTATTCTTTGGAGGTCTGCTGGAATGTCGACCCCTCTGTCCTCAGTGGCACCTTTCACCTGCTGGAACACAGCCCTGTGGATGCGAGTCAGACTTCGTAAGTAATCAAACATTTCACCTTGCAACTGTTCCAGGGACGATCCCTCATAGGGACCTCTTAAGTACGGTATCGGCATGGGCCGGCCCGTAAGCATCTCATGCGGTGTTAGGTGCGTGACTCGGCTAGCTTGTGAGCGCATAGACATTAGTGCAAGTGGTAAAGCATCCACCCAATTAAGCTTGCCTCTACTGTCTGCTACTATTTTGGCTATTTTGGCTTTCAGGATACCATTTGCCCTCTCTACTGCCCCCTGCGATTGGGGATGATAGACACAGCCAAACTTTTGTTTAATTCCCAGTTGTTTCAACGTTTCTTGGATGACATTAGACACAAAATGGCTACCGTTGTCTGATGATATGGTATCTGGCATCCCAAATCTTGGGAAGACTTCTTGGCACAAAAATTTTCATCCCAAATCTTGGGAAGACTTCTTGGCACAAAAATTTTGCAACTGTTCTGTGGTCTGATTTTGCTGTTGCTTTTGCCTCCACCCATCTGCTAAATTTACATATGACCACCAAAACATATCTCATCGTCCTTACTCTCGACTGTGGTCCCATGTCTATGTAGTCCAGCATAAGGTGTCTGAATAGACCATCTGGGGGTGGTATATGTGCCAATGGGGCTGTAAAAACCTTCCTGATGTTGTATTCCGCGCAAATGTCACATTCACTTAATACTCTATCTACATTGGCTGCCATGAATGGTGACCACCATACTGCTTGTAGTTTCCTTAGGATCTCCCCCCTTGCGCAATGGTCACTACCATGCGCCCAAATTATTGCATGTCTTAGCAGCAAGGTTGGTAATACAAAATGACCATGAGCGTCCAACCAGACGCCATGCAATGGGCCTGGTCGCATGTTCTTTATAGCTCCTCGTTTTACCCATAGGCGCCTCTCGGCCTCATCTACCCTATCTTGAGCGGCTTTAAGCGAAGGCAGGGAGGTGAGGGATTCACAGTCCTGTATGGTTAGTATGGGTGCCATAACTGCCATATCGCTGCCTGTTTAGCTGCTTCATTAGCAAAATTGTTCCCCTTGGCTACCAAAGAATCAGTTTTTTGATGAGCTGGACATTTGATGACTGCTAGAGCTGTGGGAAGAAGCATGGCTTGTAATAGATCAAGAATTGCAGCTCCATGAGTGACAGGGGTGCCGTCAGCTCTACGGAACCCTCTTTGCTTCCATATGTTAGCATGAACGTGACATACGCCATAGGCGTATGCTGAATCTGTGTACACATTTAGTGACTTCCCCTCTGCTAATTTGCACGCTGCTGTTAAAGCTTTTATCTCTGCAAGCTGGGCTGAGCAGGGCTGAGCAAGTTTATATGATTCTACTGTCATGAAACTGTGATCGTTATTGTCAAGTTGAACAATACCGTAGCCTGCATGGCTGCCGGTGGCATCGCGAAAACACGATCCATCAACAAACAACGTGAGCTCAGCTGGAATTGGCTGATTGTGCAAATCTTCCCTGGCACGCATTTAATTTGTCAGTGTCGTGAAGACAATCATGTGGAGTACCTTCCGTGGGTAACACCAATTTTGTGGCGGGGTTAATGGTGGTGCAACGTTGGATGTTAAGTTCGGGGGCTGACAGGATTACCTCATAGCCCGTGCGTCTGGCTTGTGTCAAAACAAATCGTGGACTCGTCAGTAGTGCATGGAGTTGGTGGGAAGTATACAAAGTCACAGGATGTCCCATGGTAAGTGACGATGCTTTCTGAAAGGCAAAAACAGCTGCTGCCAGTCCCTGGTAGCAGGGTGGCAGACCTGCTTCTATGTTATCAAGCTTGGCACTGTAATATGCCAATGGCTGTTTATCTGTGGGTGTGTCTTGCATCAGGACAGCACATGCAAAGCCCGATCTTTCTGCAACATAGAGATGAAAAGGTTTAGCATAGTTAGGAGTACCCAACGCAGGGGCGGACTGCATGTCTGATTTCAGCGCTTGAAATGCACCTTCTGCTTCCTCTGTCCATGTCAACTGTGCTGCATTGTTTGTTTGTCCTGCTGCTCTTATCAGAGCCCTGAGAGGAGCAGTTTTTATTGCATAGTCACAAATCCATGGCCTGCTGTAACCTGTCATGCCCAGAAAAGACAGCATCTGGCCCACTGTTTGTGGCTGTGGGGCCTTGATTACTGCTTCTAGCTGAGAGGGTGCAATACACCTTTTGTCCCCACACAGTGTTCTACCCAAGTATTCTACCGACTGTTGGCAGAATTGTAATTTATTTTTACTGACTTTGTGCCCTCCTACTGCTAAGGCTGTAAGTACAGCAATAGAGTCTTTTTCACATTGTTCTTTTGTAGGGCTACAGATGAGCAGATCATCTACATACTGCAGCACTGTACTTTGCACGTTCAAACTTGAGAGATCTTGCGTCAACACGCGATTAAAGATGGATGGACTGTCAGAATAACCTTGTGGGAGGCGCCTGTATGCAAATTGCTGACCTTCATATGTGAAAGCAAAAAGATACTGAGAATCTGGATGCAGTGGCACACTGAAAAAGGCTGAACACAAATCAATTACTGTGTACCACTGGGACTCTGGTGGTATGTTGGAAAGCAACGTATGTGGGTCTGGTACATGTGGTACTTCACCGTCTACTACCGCGTTAACCGCTCGCAAGTCGTGGACTAAACGGTAGTCTGATGAATTTGGTTTCTTTATGGGAAAGATAGGTGTGTTACAAGGGCTTCTAGTTTTAACCAGTACCCCTGCTTCAACCAAACCCTATATCGTTGGCCTGATACCGTCAATCGCATGCTGCTTAAGTGGGTATTGTTTTTGATATGGCAAGTTAACATGTGGTTTCAACTTAATGTGAACTGGTTGGGCTGATTTTATCGTGGTTTCAACTTAATGTGAACTGGTTGGGCTGATTTTATCAATCCTACATCGGTCTTGTGGGCTGTCCATAACTGAGATGGAACTTGGTTTAGCATTTCCTCATGTTCTGCGGTGACTGTCATCTGTGTGGGTGTGCCTCCATCTACTACCACTTTGTCTGCTAAGGCCTCATCACCTACTTTAACTGAGATCCTGATGAACTGTTTATCTCTAGAAATGTGAATGTACCTGTTGTTTGTGGGCACCCACTCTTGCACCTGCAGGGCACCCCTGACCATAGGACCGAGATGATGAGACTCATAACCTTTGGCCACCAACAATGTGATGTGCGGCATAGACTTTGGTACTTGAAACCACCCAGGTAATTCTTCTGGAAGGCGGACAGCCGCCGCCACGCCCTCTGGCCCCAAAAACATGTGTTCAGTTGTAATTAAATATGGTTTCTTGTTGATCACTGCATCCCAGCATTCCTGGTAATCTACATGAGTCTGACCTCTGTCATACATGAGCGTGCAGTGCAGTGGCAGAGTGGGGATGTGTGCTGTGTCATAGTGCATACGAATCCACATCTCCCATTCAGTCCATTTTTGTTTAAGGTGTGAGTCTTCTGGTGTCAGTTGAAGCCAGTAGGCAAGGGCTTGTTGTTTTTCTGTCATACCTTTAGGCAGCTGTGACATCATGCTTTGTGGGGGTTCATCTGGGAAGTCCAAATACAGTCCATCTTGGGTGCACATGATCTTTGCTTTTAATGGCCATAGAATGTCTCTTCTCAGCAGGTTTACTGGGGTATGGGCTGAATACAGCAAAGGTGCACATATGACTTTACCTGCAATGAGCATTGGAACGGGCTTTGTGATTTCCCAGAGAAGCCTATGGTCTTTATAGATGACTTGGAGAGGGGGAACCTGGAGCCTTCTTTTCCAATGCATGAGTATGTGGCTCCTGTGTCAACCATAAATATCTGTAGTTCGGTTGCAAGTACTGCCTCTCCCGTTGTGAGGTGTTTTAGAGGATAGTTCTGCCTCAATCCCATCCGTTTGTTCGTTTTCCTCATCATCTATCGATCCGTCAGTACTCTCAGTTTCTGAAGGAGGCGCTGATTCCAGCAGCAGCTTTCTCCGTGGTCCCTGCAGTCTCTTTTTCCTGATCTCTCGCTCAGAGTTTTTAGTTAAAGTCACTGTGAACTTTCCTTGTACCTGACTCTCCATTTCCATGGCTTTTGCACTCCTCAGTGGATATTGTCCCATTGTTGGCTGTGTTGGATCTTGCGGGTATGGGGGTGGTGGTGGTGTGGGTAGGGGTGGTGCTGTAGGTGTCACAGGAGCTGTAGGCGTCATCCCTTCCTGATCCTGCTGTTCGCTTTCCTTTTCTTCCCACTGCACCATTATTTTTGCACCAGCTTGTTTAAACCATCCCAACACTTCCCTTTCTTTGACTCTTTTGTTTTTCAGTTTGTAACTGGTTTTTGTGTCGCGGGCTTCTTTATGTCTCAATTCTGACTCTACCTCATCACAGCACGCCAGATTGAAAGTACCTTCCATAGGCCAACGATTCTTTCCTGATGTTCTTTTGTGCCACTTTGCCACACAACGTTGGATTCGTTTCATCCTGCTTGGGTGCTGTCTCATTACTAGTTCTACCGGGGTTAAAACCCTTTTTTCCATCTTTTCCTGATTGGCTCCCATGTAGCCCTGTTTCACTTCACCAGCTCTGGGAATCTCTGGTAATTCGTCTGTCTCTTTTGTGCGTATTAATACTATGATTTTCCCTACTGTTATGGCAGTTTTATATTTCTTTTCTTTGAATGGATTGTACTCTAAACTGTGCGACCCGTCCCCTTGGGGAACTGGGGTTAAGCACCCAAATTTACCTGTTTCCCACTCAACTTTTCTGGGCACAACAGCAATCTGCAGCCGTGGAGGATATCTCACTCTGTTTTGGCCTTGTATGCTTATCTGGTGTAGAGGGAGTGAAGCTACTGGTCCGCTCTTATACCTGTCACACAAGCTCTGTAATAGAAAGTTTAGTGAATAAGGGATCCACACTCTACGCAAAATCTCTTCCCATGGGGCACCTGGAAACTGTTCTTTTACTTTTTTTAGGTTAACAAACTTAGTAATCTGCCAAAGTTTTTGTTTGATCTCTTGCTCGCTTTGCCAATGCTCTACCCCCTCGCTATCTATGTATGTTCATTCCAACCAAAAATGTGTACATATCCCTTTATATTCTACAGGGCCCTCGGTCAGACAGTGTTCTTCTTCCCAAGTCTCGTCTTCAATGATCTCTCCCTCTTCCATCTATTTTTAGACACTCTGTGTTTCTCTCCCCTAAACTCACCTCCTTAAATTCTTCTACAACAGTTTGATTTATTGGTTAACTTCTCTGTGTTGGCTCTATTCCTCACTCTGTGCTGGCTGCATTCCTCACTATTGGCTGTGCTCCTCACCCCCTCCCTTCGTACTCTCTGTTAAGTCAGTCGCCTAATGATATGTCAGTCTTTTTACAGTTACATTTTATTCAACATTTTACTATATTTACAACACTTTATACAACAATTCATGCGTTACTTTTTAGGTAGGTTATATTGTGTTTGCTACAGTTTATTTGATACTTCTAAATATATTATAATGTATATACAACAACTTTATAGCTTACAGTTAGATTTTTTACAAATTTTACACTTTTGATCGATCTGTTGACTGTTTTTTTCTTTTTTCTCCTTTCCTTTATCTCTTAACACTTTTAACTCTTCTAGCGTTCTGCCCGTTCAGTCCTGTTTGTCTATGGCGACTCCCCTGCCCTCTTGGCTGAGAGATCACTCTTTAAACAGCGGTATCCACAGAAGCTTTATGTCTTTTTAACTCTTTTTATATCTCACTAGCATTCCGCCCGTACAGACCCGTCTTCCAACACAGTACACCTGCCCCTAAGGGCTTAAAGGTGTGCTGAAAGGATAGGCAGCGGTATCCACAGATATGCTTTTGTATATCTCTGTTTCTCTTTACTTTTTCAACTCTATTACCGGATTCTTTTTCTCTTCCCTGTTTTAATTCTTACAGGTTTTTTGTGCACTTTCACTTAATTCTTTAAATACTTTAAATACCTTAGCTATTTTACCGCTTGTATTCCATACATTCAACACACACATTCACTCTTTCCGCTCCACAATCACACCTATTGCAGCAGACCCCAACCGTCTCCAGTGATGTTAGTTGCCTTTTCCAATGATAACTCTGACTACTTTCCAATTTAATCAATTTATCATAATTAGATTAATCAATTCATCATAATTAGGTTCTTTAGGAGAGGAATTTGTCAAATACCTTTGACCTGGGCGGCTCCCAGCACTGCACCCCAGACACACCCGGTTTTAGACAGAAAAAGGCTCTGCTTACCTTATTTGGTGGCCACCTGTGTGTCTGGCGTACAGCCCAGTGCTCCCGGTCTCTGGTTCCGACCTTCCTTCTCTCCTGGCTGCACTCGCCAGTTGTAGAGGCAAAAATCGGTGCCTGGAATTGGGCCTGTAGGCTCCCGACCTTGTCCTCCACGTAGCTTCTCAGTTGTCCTCTGATGTCGATCTGGTACCTTGGATTCAACTAAGTAATATTCACAGAAACACGGGAGACAGGCAGAGTCCAATGCAATCAAATTTAATGTGTTCACAAGCTTCAACACATACAACTCATCGAGTTAATGTGTTCACAAGCTTCAACACATACAACTCATCGAGTCAAGCCCCGGAGCCGGACTGAAAATCGACTTTCTGTGCGTCTGCTTTTATGCTGGTGGAGACTGGAGAGAGTTTCCACCTTCTTCTGCTAATCCATCCCACTTCAATGCAAAGCTATTGGTGACAACCTTTTTCTTTTTGTCCAATCGTGAACAGGCCCGATTCTAATGGTGTATCACTTTCATTTTGAGTTTGGAAGTTCCCAAATTTTCCACCCTTAGCTTTGGATTTGCTTTCACTTTATTTTTGAAAAACATGTGAATCTTAGGGACTTTCTTTATGCAGTCCCTTGTGCTCTTATACAATATAGACCTTTAAATGTGTGTCAGG
>NC_065524.1:2709990-2710139 GCF_006386435.1 Epinephelus moara
TTCACTTTATTTTTAAAAAACATGTGAATCTTAGGGACTTTCTTTATGCAGTCCCTTGTGCTCTTATACAATATAGACCTTTAAATGTGTGTCAGGTAATACAAACATTTGAATGTGTGTGTGTGTTATCATTATACAGAACATGGTAT
>NC_065524.1:2713273-2742962 GCF_006386435.1 Epinephelus moara
ATGTTGAGATATAAAATACTTCAATTTAAAGAGCGCCACCTGGTGGTAATCGCCTGACATTTTGCACAGAGCCTCAGGGGCTCATGGGGAAGTAGTAAACTGAGTTTCATGTCATTCAGACACACCAATGTGGAGATATGCAACACTTCCTGTTTAGAACTAAATCTGCAGGAAGTTGTTATTTAATAACTTGAGTACTGTTTGGACTATCGAAATTGTTTTAATAACTTTTTGTCGGGAGGGTACACAGATGCTGTGTGCAAAGTTTCATGCCAATCTGCTTGCATTTCAATAGGGTCCTCGCATTGCTCAGTTCTGGAAATAATTCTGGCGGCAGAGTTTTGAACCAGTTGCAGATTATGGATGGGCTAGTCTGGTAAACCAAAAAGAAGGGAATTACAGTAGTCAAGACGGGATGCAACCAAGGTGTGGACCAGGATAGCAGTACTGTTGGGTGTGAGGGACAGGCGCAGGCGTGGGATGTTACTTAGATGGAAGTAAGCTGAGCAAGTGACATTGTTGATGTGGGACTGGAATGATAGGGTGCTGTCAAGGATGACACCCAGACTCTTAATCTGGGGGGAAGGGGAACAGGTAGAGCTGGGTGTCATCCGTATAGCAATGAAATTGAATGTTATTGAAGTTTCCCTTTTCCATACAATGCAACACTACTGAGGCACCTAGGAGCGCCCAACCACTTCCTAATATAGGAGCTAACCGACCTTTCAATTCTCTCCACAATGGATATTGGAATTTCATAAACTGACAATGGCCACATTAATCTAGGATATAGCCCAAATTGCAAACACCACAACTTCAACTTTCCTGGAAGTTCTGATTTATCTATTCTGTCCAATCCTTCAGCCACATCTTTTCTAAGTTTCACCACCTGTTCCTCATCATTCAACCACCTACCTAAGCTCTTTACTGACTTTTCCCTAATTGTTTGGATTTCCTCATCATCTATGACAAACTTCCTATCACTTAACTTCCCGTATCGAGATGCTTCTAGACTTACCAGGCTTGATCTTCATGATGGCCCACTTGAGGTTCTTATTTACCTTCTCTAGCAGCCTCTTTGTACATGGCATTGTTGTGGTCACCAGTGTCATGTCATCCGTGTAAGCCCTAACTGGTGGAAGATGCAACCCGTTCTGCAGTCTCTCCCCACTTACCACCAATTTAGAAGCCCTGATGATTACTTCCATCGCCATAGTAAAGAAATTGTACACCCTGGCATAATACCTATTTCTAGCCTCTGCCAACCTGTTGTGAAACCTGCCGTATTTAGACACAACCTAATATCCTGAAAATATGCTTTCACTAAGTTAACAACTACCTGTGGAACTTTGAAGTAGTAAAACGCACTCCAAATTAGGCTATGCGGTACTGAACCAAATGCATTTGCAAGATCTAAAAATATTACATGCAGGTCCCTTTTTTAAATCTTCACTTTTTTTAATCTTAGCTGCATCTGTTGACATAAATTGTCGAGTTAACCTGAAGATTGAAATATTGAATTTGACCCGGTTACAGACATTCACCTGTGCCTTGAAAGACAGATTAGAGTCAATCAGAACTCCGAGGTACTTGTATTCAGATACAATCTGTAGCCTTTCTCCTGCTACAAAGACATCTGGCTTTACACTAGAACTGAATATCAGGCCTGGGACCCAGGTCTCACCCAGATCCGGGTCCCGGGCCTGACGTTCCCCCCATGTGTCATCACCCTCCACTGTGACCTGATCTGCATGCGCCACTTCCTCCCTCTGCTCCTGCAACCTGGACAAAGCATCAGCATTTCTGTTTTGGGTACCTGGGCGGTATTTCATGGTATACCTGTATTGCTGTTCCACTGCTCCAAGCCTGGCTGTGTCAAAATGGACCAATGGGTTGTTATCTGTAAAGACAGTGAATTCTACACCATAGAGATAGTCTTTGAACTTCTCTGTAACCGCCCATTTCAAGGCCAACAGCTCCAATTTGAAGGAGCTGTAGTTCTGGTCGTTGCGTCTGTATGGGTGGAGGCTATGGCTGGCATAGGCAATTACCCTCTCTTTGCCCCCTTGTACCTGTTCCAGTACTGCCCCCAGACCGTCAAAACTGGCATCCGTGTACAGCCTGAATGGGAGGGAGAAGTCAGCGTATGCCAGGATAGGTGCATTTATCAAGGCCTGCTTTAACTGATCAAAAGCCTGATGACATTTGTTGTGGAAATTCTCTGCTGCTGGTGAATAATGAAATAGAGACTTCTGCCGGCCGACAAGGTTTTTTATTTTCTTTGCAAAGAAAAGGTCAATCAGCACACGAGCGGTCAGAATGAAGAAAGACCCCGAGCATGGGAAAGCTTAAACATTTATACCTGAGGACCGCCTCTTAAGATGTGTTTCACACCCTTCTGTCTGCGGCAGGGAGCGGTGCCCCTACCCAGTGTTTTGACACTCTTTTGTCTGCTGCAAGTATTGGCTCCGACCCCCTAGGTTGTGTTTCACACCTGGTGTATCCTGCAGGATTTTGTATCTGGGTGGGAGGTTAAGAGGTCTAGACATCTAAAGTAGTTTAAAAACACAAAGAATACACAAAGAAAATGAAATTACAATTACACATTCTGGGGACCAGCTGATCAGGGCAGACTTTTGATGACTGGTACTGTGTGTCAAAGCATGCAGTGGTGCTGTGATTTTGGAGAAGGCAGGTATGAATCGGCGGTAATAACCAGCAAAACCGAGAAAGGATTTTACCTGCTTTACCGTCTGGGGCACTGGCCAGTCTCGCACTGCAGTTGTCTTTGCTGGGTCAGTACCCACTCCCCTCTCACTGATGACATGTCCCAGCTAAGTGACCTCTCATTGGAACAGGCGGCACTTTTTCAGCTGTAACTTCAATCCATGCTGATGGAGCCGACTGAACATCTCTTCCAGGTGGCGCACGTGACTGCTGAAATCAGGGGAGAACACAACCATATAATCCAAGTAAATCAACAATGATTCATTTACCATGTTCCCCAAGCAGCACTGCATCAGTCGTTTGAACGTGGCAGGGGCGTTACACAGACCAAATGGCTTCCGTTCGAACTCGTAAAGGCCAAAGGGGGTGATGAAGGCAGTCTTCTCTCTAAGAGGGGTCCATCTCCACAGGGGTGGACTGGGACTAAAAAACAGCCCTGGACTTTGACTCGGCCCAGCCCACAACAACCGGTGCGCATACGGTATGCGCTTCCTTCTTCTTCAATTTGATTGGCGGCCGGCCGGCTCATAGATATCTATGGGCCGACTGGCATCCAATTTAAAGGCTGCCACCTGGCGGACTGGACGTGGAACAGTAGATTATCAGGGAGAAAAAAAAAAAGAAACAAAAAAAAAACAATGGTGATGACTGTGTGGCGGCCGCCGGCCGTCCTGGAGTACCGGCCGTTCTGTGATTCTCCAGAACCTCCAGATGGCCAGTCCGCCCCTGCATCTCCACCTGCCAGTAGCCACTTGCGAGATCCAGTGTGGAGTACCATTTTGCAGCTTTGAGCCCAGTCAGTGACTCCTCAGTACGAGGCAAGGGATATGCATATTTGTGAGTCAGCGCATTCAGCTTTCTGTAGTCAACACAGAACCTCCAGCTCCCATCCTTTTTCTTTACAAGCACGATGGGAGCTGCCCAGGGACTCGCACTCTCTTTCACCACACCACTGTCAAGCATATTTTGCAGCAGGGTTCGCAGCTCAGCATAGAGGCTTGGAGGAACGGGTCGATACCTCTCACGGCTTGGTGGTGCTGTACCAGTAGGTATCTGATGTTTCACAATGCCAGTGCAGCCGAAGTCCTCATCGTGACTTGAAAATGCTTTCTTCCACCTCTGCAGCAGGCTGGTCATTTCATTCTGTTGGTGGGGGGTCAGCCCATCTCCATCTCATTTTCTCCCTCTGTAACCTCTACCCGCCTTACCGATACTTCCACAACGTCTGGCTCTACACTGTTGAGGACCACCTCCTGTTCTCCTTGTGTGTCAGTCTTCGCCACCTCGAACACCTGTGCCAGTGGCTGCTGCTGTGGGACTTTTTTTTTTTTTTTAAATTTATTTATTTATTTAGAGGACAGTGCACATTAATGGACATTGCTGTAAATGTGCCAGTGTTAGCCAAAGGCTAATTTTCAACTGTAGTCCTCCGGCATGATGTTAAAAAGACCTCAGGCCATTAAAAAACAGGAACACAGAAGTCATAATATATAAAACAACAAATAACAAACAAAAACAGGAACACAGAAGTCATAACATATAAAACAACAAATAACAAAGGTACAGAACATCCATTCATCTTTACAACAACATCAAGGCACTCACCAACCAAGGCAGATTTCGGCTGGGTTGCTAATTTTGTTGGCTCTTCATCCTCCGTGACTGCCCCCACTGCGTGGCCCTCAGCTGTAGGGGAGATAAAAAATCCTGCGGCCTCAATGGCCTCTGGGGGCACTGTCGCTGAACATGCCCTGTAGCCCCACACTTTCTACAGATTCGTCGGCCCTGTGCATCGCATTGGTAGGCTGGTGCTGTTGTGCCTGCTTGTTGTCGCCTCACCTGAGTGGTCTGTGCTGTGCCAGCCTGATGGTCCATGACTGGGGCTCTGGAGGCTGGAAACACTTCCCTGCTTGAGAGCTGTGCTCGCACTCCCTCCATTAGATCAGCTGAGAGGGCTTTCATCTGTCCCACAAGCTCCTTCGTCATTTCCCCCCATCAGCTCTGTTTGCAGCTCAGCCTGTATCTGGCCCTTTAGTTTCTCCAGGTCTACCGTAGATGTATTCTGTAGGGCTGGGACTGCAACTCTCTGAGACAAAATGGCTGACTCACCATCTTGCAGCTCCTGGCCCAGGGCCCGTGCCTCCTCACAGGCATCAGCGAAGGTCATGTTCTCATTACGTCGCAGTTGCCTACTCAGTTCCTGCTTCACCGGTCCTGGTTGTAGCCCGACCATCAGCTGGTCCAACAGAAGATCTTCACCCTCTTCTGTGTTGTTTCCATCTTGCTCTTGCCATCTGAAAAACATTTCTCGCAGCCGCAATATAAAAGCACTCACACCTTCTTCAGGCCTCTGTTTGCAGTTAAAAAAATTAGCTCACAGCTGTGGCTGGTTTAGCATAAAGTCTTTGTAAAATGTCCAGTACTTTTTTACCTGTGTCTTTGTCCCCTGGAGCAATTAGCAGCAGCTCACGCTTAGCCTGTCCTTCTAGAGCACCCAGGACAAAATCGGCTTGCTGTTGCTGGCTCAGCCCTTGTGCCCTCAGCATGGCTTCCACCTGAGCCCCCATTCTACAAATTTAGCTTTTTCACCATCAAATTTAGGAATCCATGCAGCCCCCATAAACCATGGCATAACAAAATGTGCATTTATGGGTACATTAGCAGTACTCTGCTAGGCTGTGTCCATTTTTTAACAGTGGAGCTGGTATCCTGCCAACAACGCCAAATTAAAATGTCACACAAAGGTGTGGGGTTCTTGAATATACCAGCAACTATTACCACTGTTAAAAGATGACATAAAAACAGCCACAGTCAGTCAGTTTAAATGATTTATTTAAAATACTAAAAACCAGGATCAAAATCAGGCTTAAAAATGGAGGAATTAAAACCAAGGGTAAAATAACACAATAGGTGTCCTTCGATGAGGGCGTCTATGTTGGAGGAAAATAAGTAGTAAAAGAAAGGGGAACAGAGTACTTAAAGTCTGAGAGTCTGCAAGGGGGGAAAGGGGCTCCTGTGGCCGTCGAGTCTTCTGCTCCGGCCCTGCCAATCCTGCTGAATCCTCCCGACCCGAGCGCTGTGGGAAGACAACAGTAATCTACTTTCAGTGTTTGACTTTTCAACAATGGGCAGCACGCACACACACACAGGAAGGCTAACTTGGTTCGCTTTCCTTTACTTATCGTATGGTGGGCATTGAACCAAGTGTCACCGCGTCGGTCTGACCCGTCCTTCTGTGGTCAGTTCCATGTTCCTCTCAACCACACTCCCGTCTTGCTGTCTCGGGTACCTGCTGCAGCCGTTTCTGTTCCGCAGCCTCTGTTCCGTGATCCAGTGTGTGCTGGTCACTGTCCTGGCTCCCGTGCGTCTCTTGTCTTCTGCCTTTCCCGTCCCCCTTCACCTGTCCATGCTCCTCTTAAAAACAAGTACCCAGTTTCCCATCCACCAATCTTCATCAGCGGTGGTGTGTCACAGGTGTCTCTCATTAGTCCCATCACTTGATCCACAACCCAGGAAGTAAAAACAAACCCCATAAAATACACAAACCATGCAATAAATAATTCAAATATAAATAACTAAAACATATACAAATATAAGTTAAATACAAATATAATAAAACCACACTAAAAAAGGGTAAAAACATGCAAAGTGAATCAAGTATATAAAAACAGTCTGTGACACATGCATACTGTTTTCGACACATTTAGTTGTAAACAGCATTGCTTTAACCACGCTGTTACATGAACCATGGAGTTAGTGAGTTCATTAGCAACTTGTGTCATACTGCTACTGTGGCAGCACGAGGGGTTAAGAGTTGGTAACGGAATGTGATAAGTAGTTGGACAGTAAGTATAAGAAATTTATTGTAATTAGGATTGAAGATTTCCGACAACGCCACCCAGGAAATTCACCTGGAGATTTGATTTACTTCTGTATATTAACAAAACAGGCACACAGGTATGTTATACAGATGAAGTAGAAAGACGTGGTTACATTCAAAAATATATCACATCTTTTATTAAACAATTATCCAAAATTTAAAATACGATTAATGCACTATATAAAATGTAGACTTCAGGAACAAATTAATTGAAGGGGGGCAGGGGGCTTTCAGCACTGAGTGCTTACCGGTGGGAATGGGCCAGTGAAGATGGGGAGGAGTCAGAAGGGGTCACCCCAGTCATGCGTGTAAATCGCACTCACACAGCACTCACACAGCACGCACACAATGGTGAATCAGCCACACCAGGGATTGGACAGCACAGCAAACCAAAACGAAAAGGAAGGACACCCACACCGTCGACAACAGTCCCACCACCGTCGGCCCTCAGCTGCTGAAAGGGGGAAGCCAAAAAAAAACTACTGGGAGATTAGTGGGAAATTATTCCCCCAAATTAAACAAAATTACTTTTTTTTCCAATGATATAAATCATCCAAAGTTGACTATGAAAAGCAATGAAATTATGAATAAACACAATCAAATTTATAAAGATAATGAAACGAGGAAATTAAAACTAAACTTCTGTTAACGATAGGGTGACCATATTTGGATTTCCAAAAAAGAGGACACTCGCCCCGGCCACGAGATAGCCTACTTAAATGATACTCGCAGTTTACTCAAAGATGCCTTATAATTTTAATATATGTATGGATAGAAAATTCAGTTATATTACAAAATAATATCTCTCAAAGACAGAAATTTAGATAGGCTTCTCAGAGGTTACTCAGCTTGCTTTTATTATGTCTAAAATAATAATCTTTTTACAAGTTTCAATTGTACAAAAATAAATATAAATGTAAAATAAATGTAAAATCTCTGGAATTAAATAATGATAGAAATAATGTCTCTTCTGTATTGGAAAAATCAACTTCTAAAATAATAGCTATCTTTTCAAGTCTTACTGGACAAATAAATAATATGAAATAATGTTCTAAATAATACCTCTTCTGTATTAGAAAATCCAACTTTGAGGTCCCCGGCACCTTTATTAGACACAGAATCATATGTGCCAGCTTTGCACATGGTGCACTCAGCCTCCCATATATCCCGACCGGTTCATCTATGAAGCTGCACTTGCGCTTCGGCATCTTGGAAGCTTAGAATAATGCTGCGCCGCGGGTGTCTGCTGCTTCCTCGTTGTGAGTGTTGGAGATCCGCCGATAAGGCAGTCTCTCGGGGATTACGCGCACACGCACACACACACACACACACACACACAAGGAAAACCGGACATTATCATAAATTTATAAACACCCTCTGGACGCCCCGGACAGGACGTGAAAAGTGAACATATCCGGGCAAAAGAGGATGTTTGGTCAGCCTAGTGAATGATTCACTAAAGATCAACTTGTAACCAACCAAACAAACAGTCAAGTGGCAAACAAA
Source organism: Epinephelus moara (assembly GCF_006386435.1). NCBI lineage: Eukaryota > Metazoa > Chordata > Actinopteri > Perciformes > Serranidae > Epinephelus > Epinephelus moara. The sequence goes on from NC_065524.1 coordinate 2,721,387, forward strand.
ACCAAAAAGAAAACAATATACAAAAATACAAATTAGCTAAATAAATACTTTTGTCCAACAGTCAGCAATATCTAAAACAGTTCAAAGTAGGCTGTACTTGCAAACACTGCTCGTCAACAGCTGTGCCAACAGCAGCTGAAGCTTTCTGTTAACGTCAGCAGAGCAGAGGCAGTGTTCATGCGTGAGGTGAAAGGAGCAGGCAAAGGATAAACGTTCAGTAAGGCAAAGCAAGCGTGCAGTTTAGGCCAAAGCATGGCTGCAAGGGTTCCCAGTAGTGCAAAGCAGCAAGCAGATTCCCATCAAGCCAAGCAGATCTCCGTAAGCGAAGCAGTTTTGGGTCTAGCAAGGCAGTTTTGCGTCTAGCAAAGCAGTTTTGCGTCTAGCAAAGCAGCAGTGATTCTGGGCGTCTCTCCCCTAATTACAGTCAGTCCCCAGTACTGTCACAAGCGGCATCTAAAATAAAACAGCTGATGTTATGATACACTAGGCTTAATGTGCAAAGCTAACAGGGAAATGGAAATAAATAATGGACCTACCAGAAAAGCAGTGAATGAGCGCTCAGCTTAAATGAGCGAGGGGACCCAGAGAGGAGGACTGGAACATACAGGAGGCATAAATGGCTAATAAATAACAGAACGAAATGGAAACTGACAAACTACAGCCAAATCCAGGATGACAAACATACCTGCAGCGAGTGCAGCACAGGTGCGAGGCAGAGGCGAGGTGACCAGGAAGTGAGGCGTCGTCAGCGTCAAAGAGCAAAGGGCGTCAAGATAGTAAACCCCCTATCTTTATACAGGATTGGCCCGCAGCGATTGGCTAACGAGCCCCAGGTAGTACGAGCATTAACAGCTGGCAGTACGTCACGTCATACTGCCACAATCTACCCCCCTTTTTTTGCATCGTTGCCCCGACGATGGACCAAAGAAGCACAAGACCACACTAATTCCAGGGTCTAAAGAAAGCAGAAACAGCATTCAGTGTCAGAGCAGGAGGGTTTGCCACCTCCTGTGCCAGTTCCCCTGCCGACCGTGGCAGGTGATGGGAGTTAGAATGCTGGCCAGCAGTTGACCGTAGCGTTCGTCGCACGGGCACTGTACTAGTGTCAAAGTTGGCAGTTGAGACAACCAAAGGAGCAGAGGGTAAGTCTGCAGTCATGGTACTCGGAGCCATTAAAAGACCTGGCATCGGGGCGACCAAATCAATTTGAAGTGGCTGCAAAGGGGGAGTGGGTTGGGTTGCTGCAGCTGTTTGAGTAGTTGCCTGAGGAGTCTCATGCACCAGGACACACAAATCATCCTCACTCTGCAGTTCATCTTCTGATGGTGGTAGATCAGTGGGAGGTGGAACAGAGGCGGGGGCATCCCCCAGATGACCGGCTTCAGCCACCACCTTCAACAGTGAACGATGGACCTGCTTGGCTTTGGACTGGTCATTGATGGGTGCGATGGTGTATACTGACCCGCCTTCTTTTGGTGCTTTTAGGACTCTGTGCACAACAGGACCCCACAGATCCTGGATCTTGTGGCGCCCTCTTGCGCTGAAATCCCACAGCCACACCAACTGGCCCTGTTTCAGAGGTGTATCATGAACATGCTGATCGTGGTTTTTCTTACGCCGTTTTGCAGCAGCCGTCAGTCTTTCCCGGGCCCTCTCAAAGGCAAGTTGTAATCGAGCCTGGTGTTTCCCGACAGGATCTGGGACGAGACCCAGCAAGAAGTCGACTGGCAGTCTGGGCTCTTGTCCGAACATGAGAAAGAACGGGGATTCGCCGGTCGATTGATAGGGGGTTGTGTAGTCTGAGTGGGCGGAAGTTCGCTGCAGAGATCAGCCTCTCATTGGGTGGAACGAGCCACCCGCTGAAGTCCCGCCCTACCACCTCCGGATGTGTAGCAGTTTTCAACCGTTTTTCAACACGTCCTTTACTAACTTTTGCGGTGTTTGATCTTGCGGGGATGTAGCCATTTTTCTGCCATGGTTCGCGTCCTGTAGGTGATATTTTTGTGGGCGTGTTACACCAAAACCTGTTTCCCTCCGGCAATATTTTTGCAAGCGCACCGTTGCTGTGGCACCGCCCAGAACGATTGTGATTGGTTGAAAGAAGTACAAGCAGCCGGGGTGTTTTTTTCTCCAATCTCAAAGTGAGAGTCGGCCCAGCCAGACCTTTCTTTTCTTGAGAAAGGTCTGGTGAGCGAGACTAGGGGTTGTGTTGTATGAATACAGCACCTGTGGCAGACAGGAAGGCCAGTCTCATTTCCGAGACACAGGCAGCGTTCCCAGCAAATTGTGCAGCGTTTGGTTGAAATGTTCGCGCTGGCCATTGCCAGCCGGATGGTAGGGGGTGGTGCAAGACTTTTCAATACCATACAATCCGCAAAGCTGCTGGATCAGGGTGCTTTCAAAGTTGCGGCCCTGGTCTGAGTGTATGCGGGCTGGGACCCCAAACTTAAAGAACAATTCAGTCACTAAAACTTGGGCCACAGTGGAAGCTCGTTGGTCTCGGGTGGGAACCGCTAAGGTGTACTTACTGAAAATATCAGTCATGACAAGCACATTCTCAAGCCCGTTATGGCTGGGTTCCAGCATAGTGAAATCAATGGCTACTATCTCGTTCGGTCGTGCGGCAAGCAGATGCCCCATGTAACTGAGAAAGGCTGGTTGGTTATCCTTGGCAACTTGGCATCTCTCACATGTCTGACACCACTGTGCCACCTCGGAGGACATACCTGGCCAATAACATCGCTGACGAAGCAGCTCCAGTGTTCGGTTGATGCCCTGATGGCCGTGGCCCTGGTGCACCTGTGTCAGCACCTCTTCTTTCAGAACGGCGGGCAAGAGCACCTGCAACACCACTTCTGTGCCATCTGGACGGAGGATCCGGCAATACATGACCCCGTCCTCCTTCACAAACCAGTCCCATTGTTGGACCAGTGTCAGGACAGGCCGGGACAGCCTCTTGCGGTCATCATGGCTGGGCCGCTGCTTCTGTCTCCAGAATGCCAAAACTTCACTGATAACTGGATCAGCCTGCTGGAGTGCACAGATATCAGATGGTGTATGATGGGGCAGGGCCACCACAGCTGTTTGAGTGGCTGTGGCCCTATTAGCACCCAAGGCCTGCCGTAATGACTCAGGGATTGACATACCAGGGAAGGTCCAAATCCTGCGCTGCAGGTGAATGCTGCCGGAATAACGCGCCTGCGTTCCTGTTGCTTCTCCCTGAATGGCACTTTATTTCAAAATCAAAAGAGGCAAGTTGGGCTGCCCAACGTTGCTCCGTGGCTCCCAGCTTAGCAGATGACAAATGGCTAAGGTTATTGTTGTCAGTATAGACCACACATTTGTTGCCCAGCAAGTACTCCCTGAATTTCTCGGTCATGGCCCACTTGAGTGCGAGAAACTCCAATTTCATGGAGCTGTAGTTCGACATGTTATGCTCAGCGGGTTTCAGACCTCTGCTCACGTAAGCTACCAGCCTAACCCTACCGTCCTGCTCCTGGGAAAGCACGGCCCCTAGGCCACTATGGCTGGCATCTACCTCCAGGATGAAGGGCAGGGAAAAGTCAGCGTACGCCAACACGGGTGCAGTGGTGAATTTGGCCTTTAATGCCTCAAAGCTTCGGTGGCAATTACCCGCCACCGCTCGTTAGGCTCGCTTGGACTTGCCTCCCAGCTTTGCCACCAGCCTGTGTAGAGGGGCCGCCAACTTGGCGAAACCCTCCACAAAGCAGCGATAGTAGCTTGCAAAGCCAAAAAATGATCACAGCTCTGAGATGGTCGTAGGGGGCTGCCAGTCGGCGGCGACCACCTCCACCTTGCTGGGGTCTGTGGAGACACCTTTGTCAGAAACCACATGGCCCAAATAACGCACTTCCTTACGAAAGAATGCACATTTGCTGAGCTTCACCTTTAGACCTTCATGCTGCAATCGCCTCAGCACCAGCTCCAACCTGTCCAGATGTTGTTCTATGGTGGATGAAAAAACCACAATGTCATCCAGATAAAGAAGCAGGGACTGGTCTTGTTGGTTACCGAAAATGCACTGCATTAATCTCTGGAAGATGCTGGGGGCATTGCAATGGCCGAAGGGCATGCGGTTCCATTCAAAAAGGCCAAATGGGGTACAGAATGCTGTTTTGGGTTGATCAGCTTCAGCGACTGGGATCTGGTTAAACCCACTGGCCAAATCCAGTGTGGAGAACCAACAAGCGCCTGTCAATGAGTCTAAAGACTCCTCAATGCGAGGGAGAGGAAAGGCATCCTTCCTTGTCTTGCTGTTGAGTTGCCGGTAATCTACGCACAGGCCTAAACTACTGTCCTTCTTCTTAACAAGCACAATGGGACTGGCATAGGGGCTGCTGCTCTCCCTAATCACCTGTGCATCAAGAAGTTGGCTGATGTGCTCTTTAACAACCTCGTATTCTGATGGAAGAATACGCCTGTAGCGCTGTCTGACAGGGACATCATCGACCAGAGGAGCGTTGTGGGCAATCAAGTTGGTACACCCCAAGTCCCCATTATGGGCTGAAAAGACAGAAGCATATTTGTGGAGAAGTGACCTCACCTTGGCTTGCTCTTCAGCAGGCAACCCTAAATCCAGGGCCTCAAGCTGGTCGTGCATTGCATCAGACGCTGACTGGGTGGCAACTGTGGCTACACCGGATGGCACTTCCGTGACTCCCTCAGGCATGCTAACCACATAGGCTTCATCCAAGGTTCCTACTATAGTCCGGGGGTAGAGCAACACATCCGCATTGCCTACATTCACCACTGGAATGTAGGCAGTGCCCTTTTCCACCCGAACCAATGCAGGAGAGGCAAGCAGTCCAGCGGGTAGGCCAGACACTTTGGGCTCGAACAGCACTGTGGCCCCAGAGTACTGCTCAGAGCAAGTAGCTGGGACCATCTTTAATGAACCAGCAGGAACACGACAAGCCCTCTTACCGCACACTTTTACCATTCCCGGTGACTGTCGAGGGGCCTGCACACTGGCCTGATGGCACTTTTGCAGACCTTGCACAAGAGGCTCTGGGGCCTCTGATACAGAGGATAAGTCAAACAGGGCCATGCCGTGCTGTCCAAAAAGCTCCCTATAACATCTGCGAATCACATTCATCCCTAAAATTCTAGGGGCCTGGGGTGACACACCACCAGGAGGGTCCTTGACCACCAAAATCCCACATAGTGGGATTACCTTACCACAAAGCTCGACTTCAAGCTCCAGATAGCCAAAGGAATTGGTGACCCATTGGCTGCCCTAAACTGAAGCCAATGGCAAGACTGAAATTTCTTTTGACCCCAAGGTTCGAAGTGCTGGAGGGAAAAGCTCTCAGTGATGGTGGACACCATTGACCTGGTGTCTATGAGGCAGGGGACCTGGACCCCACCCATGCTCACACTTAAATGTGGACAAGTCGACATCAACTTAGAAGCTTCACCCCCCTCACTAAAAGCAACTCCTGAGCCAGTGGCTGCCCCCTCCGAAATGTGGCTCTGCAATTCGGCGGGCTCTAGTTTTCCGGCACCTGGCCGAGCCTGGCTGCTAGAACGTACTCCATCGCACTCTCTGGCCATGTGACCTGGCTGCTGGCAGCGTAGGCATATGATGGGGCCACGATGGGAAGAACGACTGTGCTGGTGAGAGACATGTAGCTGGGATATGCTTCGAGTAAGTTGATTGATGTCCTCCTGCTGAAGTTTCAGCATCTCACTCAACTCCTTAAGCTCAGACACCTGAGGCTCGTCAGCCAACTGCCGAGGACCGCTCTGAACTCCATATTGGATACCAAAGACAGAAGGAACAGAATGACTACAAGCTCCAAGTCGCAGTTGGTTTCCTGCACACAAACTGTTTAAGCTCGTGTTGAAGTGCACAATCAAGAACATATTCAGTGAACTGATCGCGCAGTAAAGTTTCAGAATTTGGCATATCACTAGGCGCACGCTGTTTCACCGCCGCCATAAGGCTCATTAACGCAAAGGAGAACTCTTGCAGAGTCTCACCGTCCTGCTGTCGACGAGATAAAAATGCCTCCTGTAGGGCTATATAAGATTCACAGCAACCATACAGCTCCTTTAATACGACACTTACCTTGCCTGGGTTGCCTCGCTCTTTGGCAGAACGATACTTAATTTCTTCCCGTGCTTCACCTTCCAAGTGATCAAACAGAAAGTATGCCTGCTCGGATGCAGTTAAGCGGCGTGCCCTCATACAAGCTGGCACTTCCTCAAGCCACTCCATCAAACCACTGCCCAACGTTCCCCTAACATGGGACATTTTCTATTGCGGGGCACAAAAACTAGCCTCTCTATAGGGGTGACAGTGGGATTGTTGAGCGACGCAGAAGACATAGAAGGTGCTGCACTCTGGCCCTGAGCCGCGGGATCAGGCACGGTCGCCACCTGCTCCCGTCGCAACCTCTCATTATCTGCTTTAAGCTGTACGACTACATCCCGCAACTCCTGCAACTCTCCCTCCATAGTTAAACCCTACTTTAAAGGGAGACCCTATACTCAAGAAGGCGACGGTGTGAGAAGGCAATTTGGCCAAATAACGACAAAAAAACGAGAAGGAAAAAAAAATATCCTCACTGGCACTCACCACAGGACCACCAGAAACATACTGCTGCTTTGCTTCTGAACCAATTTTAGAACAACCGCTCATACAGTAGTCATGTGAACACACGATAAAAGGAGGAAAATACAAAAAAAAAAAAAAGCAATGGAACACACATCTCTGCTTTCAACAAGTATATCCTGCCGACAACGCTAGAATGTGGCAGCACGAGGGGTTAAGAGTTGGTAATGGAATGTGATAAGTAGTTGGACAGTAAGTATAAGAAATTTATTGTAATTAGGATTGAAGATTTCCGACAACGCCACCCAGGAATTTCACCTGGAGATTTGATTTACTTCTGTATATTAACAGAACAAGCACACAGGTATGTTATACAGATGGAGCAGAAAGACGTGGTTGCATTCAAAAATATATCACTTCTTTTATTAAACAATTATCCAAAATTTAAAATATGATTAATGCACTATATAAAATGTAGACTTCAGGAACAAATTAATTGAAGGGGGGCAGGGGGCTTTCAGCACTGAGTGCTTACCGGTGGGAATGGGCCAGTGAAGATGGGGAGGAGTCAGAAGGGGTCACCCCAGTCATACATGTAAAATCGCACTCACACAGCACGCAAACAATGGTGAATCAGCCACACCGGGGATTGGACAGCACAGCAAACCTGAACGAAAAGGAAGGACACCCACACCGTCGACACCAGTCCCACCACCATTGGCCCTCAGCCACTGAAAGGGGGAAGCCAAAAAAACAAATTAGTGGGGAATTATTACCCCAAATTAAACAAAATTACTTTTTTTTTTCCAATGATATAAATCATCCAAAGTTGACTATGAAAAGCAATGAAATTATGAATAAACACAATCAAATTTATAAAGATAATGAAACGAGGAAATGAAAACTAAACTTCTGTTAACAATTCACTAAAGATCAACTTGTAACCAAACAAACAAACAGTCAAGTGGCAAACAAAACCAAAAAGAAAACAATACACAAAAATACAAATTAGCTAAATAAATCCCTTTGTCCCACAGTCAGCGATATGTAAAACAGTTCAAAGTAACTGTACTCAACACCTTGCATACACTGCTCATCAACAGCTGTGCCAACAGCAGCCGAAGCTTTCTGTTAACGTCAACAGAGCAGAGGCAGTGTTCATGCGTGAGGCGAAGGGAGCAGGCAAAGGATAAACGTTCAGTAAGGCAAAGCAAGCGTGCAGTTTAGGCCAAAGCATGGCTGCAAGGGTTCCCAGTAGTGCAAAGCAGCAAGCAAATTCCCATCAAGTCAAGCAGATCTCCGTAAGCGAAGCAGTTTTGGGTCTAGCAAGGCAGTTTTGAGTCTAGCAAAGCAGTTTTGCATCTATCAAAGCAGCAGTGATTCTGGGCGTCTCTCCCCTAATTACAGCAGTCCCCAGTACTGTCACAAGCGGCATCTAAAATAAAACAGCTGATGTTATGATACACTAGGCTTAATGTGCAAAGCTAACAGGGAAATGGAAATAAACAATGGACCTACCAGAAAAGCAGTGAATGAGCGCTCAGCTTAAATGAGCGAGGGGACCCAGAGAGGAGGACCGGAACATACAGGAGGCATAAATGGCTAATAAATAACAGAACGAAATGGAAACTGACAAACTACAGCCAAATCCAGGATGACAAACATACCTGCAGCGAGTGCAGCACAGGTGTGAGGCAGAGGCGAGGCGACCAGAAAGTGAGCCGTCATCAGCATCAAAGAACAAAGGGCGTCAAGATAGTAAACCCCCTATCTTTATACAGGATTGGCCCACAGCGATTGGCTAACGAGCCCCAGGTAGTACGAGCATTAACAGCTGGCAATACCTCACGTCATACTGCCACACTACCATGTAAATAAATTACAATGGCATCTGCATACATTTGGATGTTGGTGTCATACAGATGGAAGATCATTTATATATAATGTAAATAACAATGGGCCCAGAATAGATCCTTGTGGGACACCTGTGGACAAACGGAGGGCAGCTGATTGATGATTCTGTACTCTGACACACTGAGATCTATTTAATAGATATGATTCCCACCATTTAAGTGTATCTGAAGGAAAGTTGAAGGTAGATAATTTTGACATGAGAATTTTCTGATTGACAGTGTCAAATGTCTTCGTGAGATCAAGAAACACAGCTCCGACAACACCTTTATTCAACAGAGATTTGATTTTTTTTTCTGTGAAAAAACAGTTGGCTGTCTCAGTTGAGTAATTGGCTCTGAAACCAAATTGCATGGGGTGCAGGGTATAGGAGCTACTATTCAGATGGCAGAAGATTTGCTCAGCTACCAACTTCTCTACAACCTTTGATACTGTAGGTAGGATGCTGGTAGGCCCGTAGTTACAAGTGGAGAAGGGATCTCCATTTTTGAATACTAGTACAACAACAGCCACACTTGGAAACATTCCCTGAGATACTGAGAGGTTAATTAGTTTGGTAATAGGATTGGTTAGTGTTGTACTAAGCTCTTTGAGCATAACTGCATCCATACCAAATATATCCTTTGCTTTGGATGGTTTAAGAGATGTAATCGATAACCTCTGATTCAGTGACATTCCTTATGCTGAAAGCTGGCTCCATTGTATTTACTGGACAGTGGCGATTGCTCTAAGACTGCAAGGGAAGCTCAGCTTCCCCTAAAATGTCAAAAAATAAGTGGTCAAATATGTACTGTTGTGTTTACATTTCATTGACTAAATATGCGCTAGAATGCATTCAATTTTGTTCAGAATCAGCTACTTATCACAGGTCACTGTTGCGACTTTCTTCTCATTCATTCCCGTAGCGTCACAGTGCATTAAACAGTGTCGAAGCTCAGCGTCCAAAGACTTCAATGGGGAAGCATAGAGTGGGTTGTTCCACTGCAGCGAAACTAGACAGTCATTGGATAAATGCTCAGTTTTGTCCTGCCCATCGGACACTCAGCGTCTCTGGGGGTCTATGGGGCAGTGGGCCGGCCTCGGCTGGCCTGGACGCTGGGCTTCTGCATGATGATTGGATGATCTGTCTGAGGCTGAATCCTTTTTTGATTGACAGCGAAATGAGCGAATCAGCGATCTTGAAATATAAACCACCACCGGTGCATTTTTCAAGTTTTATTCCGTTGTTCCGAGTTGATCTGGAGACTTTTCCAATCCTCTTAGTGACTTTTTCTTTGTCAAAAACAACTAGTGACACATCTAGCATCTTTCTGGTGTTATTGGAGACTGTACTCGTGTTTGGAGACTCTGACTTCTGTCGCTCTGCAGTTACTGTCCCCAATGAGCAGCGGGTGCTGCTGTGAGCCCCTCCACCGTCCCAAAGCACTCACAGGCGGTTACACTAGCCTTGCGCAGCAGCCCCAGCTAGCGAGCGAGCTAGCAAGCTGCACATAATAGCAGACAATTTGAATATTGTCGACCGTATTCGGCGAAGCCATTTGATAGTCTTCCTTAAGAGGAGAAACTTAGAGTTAAACAGCAGGGCAGATCAACACCTCAGAAAGATTTGGTGCAAAGGGTGGGGAAAAGTAACAGGTCTATCCTGGTATGACAAAGTAAGCTGGCTGACTGGAAGTGCTGTGACAAATAAAATGTACTGTTGGCCATGCCTCTTGATGAAACCATCTCAGGGATGTGTTGTCTGGTCAAAAGTGGGTTTTGAGGATCTATCTAACTTTGACAGGGCATACAAAAGGCATGAAAAGAGCAATGAACATGTGAGTGTATGTGCAAGGTTAAGTTGCCTGGGCAGAGTCAGGGTTGAGCATGCAATCAATGAAGGTGAAAAAAGAAAACAAAAAAACAGATAACTGGTTGCTCTGTGTTGTAGAGTGTAGATCCAAAAATGTATCGGGTGCTCTTGGAAAAAAGGAGGGAACTCCAAAATACTGCAAACAGGAAAAGAATCCAGGCACTCCAAACAAAAAGTGAGAATGAGGAAGGAAAGATTAGATTAAAAAGCCTTTAATATAATGGCCAACTCATTAAAAAGCCAACATGTTTCGACCACTGTTGGTCTTCAGCAGGGCTGGAGAAACAGATGCACCAGGGTGTGGTTTCATCTATAAAGCAGCAGCAGCCAATAAGAAACTGTCACATGACACAGTTAATGACATGACAGGTGAAGCCAATGAACCATGATAATAAATCACAGAGAATGAGAAAACAAGAAAAACACACAAAACATAACCGAAAGAAACATCAGTCAAACTTAATAAAATACCCATGAACCAGTATTCAACATATGTTCAAGATATGATAAACATATTAAACATAACAGAAACATTAAAGGAAACATGTGAGGTCTATATCTTCATTAAGACCAGGATATTTTAATGCATCCAACTGATGAATCCAAAAAGCTTCCCTTTGGTTAAGTCTCTGTATTCTGTCACCACCCCTAACCATAGGTTTAATGTGCTCAATGCCCTCAATGCGCAGTAAGGAGTCATTGGCATTGTGATATTCACTAAAATGCCTGGCGATGGGGTAGTCATGATTTTTAATTCTAATGGCATATTTATGCTCAGCTAGACGATCTCTCAGGCGTCTTTTGGTGCGGCCTATGTAGAAAAAACCTTCCTCACATGGACAGGACAGGCGGTATATAACAAAAGTAGTGTTACAGTAAATGAAATTACTTTGTTTATAAATCCTGTTTGTATTTACATCAACAAAACTTTTAGTTTGCAGGACATTATCACAGTGAGGGCACCGCATACATTTAAAAGTACCCACCGGCTTGGTCAACCAGGTGCTTTTTTTATCTGCTGGAAGATATGAATGCATAAGCTTATCCCTGAGAGTGGGGGCATGTCTAAAAGAAATGACAGGTGGTTGAGGAAACACTTGACTCAACAGATTGTCACTCTCAATAATGGCCCAGTTACTTTTAATAATCCGTTTAATTTGTTCAGCATGTGTACTATATGTAGTAACAAAAAAAGAACGAGACTGATGTACAGGTTTGTGTCTATTTTTATGAAGAAGAGTATCCCGCTCAAGTGACTGAGCTCTGTCAAATGCCTGTTTGATCACCCGAGGTTTGTAAGCTCTCTCTAAAAACCTACTGGACATGGCCTCTGCTTGTTCACCAAAATCAACCTCTCGATCACAAATACGCCGTAGGCGTTGGAATTGACCATATGGAATATTTTCTATGAGGTGGTGAGGATGAAAAGAATCTGCTCTAAGAATAGTGTTGCGCGAAGTGCTTTTCCTGAAGAGAGTGGTATGCAACTGTCCTTCAGTTCCCTTAAAAATAGTTAAATCCAAAAAATTAATGCTGTGTTGAGAGTAATCAATAGAAAGCCGAATATTGGGATTGATAGAATTCAAATATTTATGAAAATCCAAAAGTTGAGATTCACTGCCATCAAAGACTATAAATACATCATCAATATAACGGCCATACCATGTAATGCAATTATGAAATGGATTGACAGGATTAAGACAAATTCCTTTTCCCACAAACCCAAGAATAAACAAGCATAATTTGGAGAGAAACAAGAACCCATGGGAACACCAATCCTTTGTATATATACTTCACCCATAAACAAAAAAATGTTATTGTGAATGACCCAGTCTCTCAATTTCAATAGGAAATCAGATGAAGGAGTAGAGTGCACTCTATCAGAGAGGTAATGGCTCAAAGCAGATAACCCCTCCTGATGGTCAATGTTTGTGTACAAACTTTCTATATCCATAGTAACAAGAAAATGGGATTGGATCTGAGTCAAATTAGCAATCCTATTCAACACATCAGTGGTGTCCTCAATAAAAGATGGAAGTTTCTTAACCAGAGGTTTAATAAATGAATCAATATATTTAGATGCCGGTTCTGTAAGAGTACCATTACCTGATATTATAGGACGACCAGGAGGGTTATCTTTTGGCTCCTTATGCACCTTAGGGAGTAGATAGAATGCTGCCATGACAGGGTGTTCAACAGTTAAGAAACCAAATTCATTAGTGTTAATACAACCTTCATCAAGCGCCTCTTTCAGTAGAGCATCAAACTGTTTTTTCATGTCCAGCAAGGGTTGCTATGTAGTCTTTCATAATATTTGGTATCAAGTTGGCGACGAGCCTCTTTAATATATTTATCTTTAGGTAGCACCACTACAGCACCGCCCTTATCCGCTGGACGAATGACAACATCTTGATTATTAGATAGTTCATTTAGGGCCATGCGCTCTTTGTAAGACAAATTGGACTTGGTTAGTGTTTAACAATCTATTAACCTCAAAGTCCACTTTCTTAGTAAAGGTAATGAGCGCTGGGTTGGACACTGTTGGTGAAAACCGAGATTTTGGTTTAAAATTGGTGAATGAATCAGTTGTACTGTCAAGGGTAGATACATTTGGAAAATTATGTGTGTGGCCCGCATTGTGGAAATACCATGTTTTGAGATGGAGGTTACGGTAAAAACGAAATAAATCCACTCTAGTATTGAAAACACTTATGTTATTAGTAGGAGCAAAAGACAAACCTTTAGACAAAACTGAAAGATGTTCTTGTTTTAAATCAACATCAGAAAGGTTGATTACCGCGGATAGTGTCTTGGTGTTTTGTTCCTCAGTCCCTCTCTCTTCCGTATGGATGGCCGATGTGCGTCTCCTCCCCCGGCGCGTCCTAGGTTTCTGTGGGGCTTGTCCGGAGGTGGAAGAGATGGCCATTCGTTCTCGGAAAAATCCGGATCAGTGGACACGTTGGATCTCCTTTCATCCTCACTGCTGGTAAGATTAAAGGACACCCTTCTGGTACGTCGCTCATGTGGGCCTGAAACCTGCTTGTTCCAACGATAGACACGACCCCGTTCATAGTCCTCAGCATCTCTTTTGAATTTTTGGAGTTTCATCTTCTTGATGGTGGTCTCCAGTTCTCACAGGTGGTCACTAAGTTTAAATTGGAAAGATTCAGATTGTTCTGATGGCATAGGGAGTGAAGCTCTGGTTTCTTCAATCTTTGTATTCAGTATCTCCCTCTGCGCAATACTCATACATACAAAGGATTGGTGTTCCCATGGGTTCTTGTTTCTCTCCAAATTATGCTTGTTTATTCTTGGGTTTGTGGGAAAAGGAATTTGTCTTAAATCCTGTCAATCCATTTCATAATTGCATTACATGGTATGGCCGTTATATTGATGATGTATTTATAGTCTTTGATGGCAGTGAATCTCAACTTTTGGATTTTCATAAATATTTGAATTCCATCAATCCCAATATTCGGCTTTCTATTGATTACTCTCAACACAGCATTCATTTTTTGGATTTAACTATTTTTAAGGGAACTGAAGGACAGTTGCATACCACTCTCTTCAGGAAAAGCACTTCGCGCAACACTATTCTTAGAGCAGATTCTTTTCATCCTCACCACCTCATAGAAAATATTCCATATGGTCAATTCCAACGCCTACGGCGTATTTGTGATCGAGAGGTTGATTTTGGTGAACAAGCAGAGGCCATGTCCAGTAGGTTTTTAGAGAGAGCTTACAAACCTCGGGTGATCAAACAGGCATTTGACAGAGCTCAGTCACTTGAGCGGGATACTCTTCTTCATAAAAATAGACACAAACCTGTACATCAGTCTCGTTCTTTTTTTGTTACTACATATAGTACACATGCTGAACAAATTAAACGGATTATTAAAAGTAACTGGGCCATTATTGAGAGTGACAATCTGTTGAGTCAAGTGTTTCCTCAACCACCTGTCATTTCTTTTAGACATGCCCCCACTCTCAGGGATAAGCTTATGCATTCATATCTTCCAGCAGATAAAAAAAGCACCTGGTTGACCAAGCCGGTGGGTACTTTTAAATGTATGCGGTGCCCTCACTGTGATAATGTCCTGCAAACTAAAAGTTTTGTTGATGTAAATACAAACAGGATTTATAAACAAAGTAATTTCATTTACTGTAACACTACTTTTGTTATATACCGCCTGTCCTGTCCATGTGAGGAAGGTTTTTTCTACATAGGCCGCACCAAAAGACGCCTGAGAGATCGTCTAGCTGAGCATAAATATGCCATTAGAATTAAAAATCATGACTACCCCATCGCCAGGCATTTTAGTGAATATCACAATGCCAATGACTCCTTACTGCGCATTGAGGGCATTGAGCACATTAAACCTATGGTTAGGGGTGGTGACAGAATACAGAGACTTAACCAAAGGGAAGCTTTTTGGATTCATCAGTTGGATGCATTAAAATATCCTGGTCTTAATGAAGATATAGACCTCACATGTTTCCTTTAATGTTTCTGTTATGTTTAATATGTTTATCATATCTTGAACATATGTTGAATACTGGTTCATGGGTATTTTATTAAGTTTGACTGATGTTTCTTTCGGTTATGTTTTGTGTGTTTTTCTTGTTTTCTCATTCTCTGTGATTTATTATCATGGTTCATTGGCTTCACCTGTCATGTCATTAACTGTGTCATGTGACAGTTTCTTATTGGCTGCTGCTGCTTTATAGATGAAACCACACCCTGGTGCATCTGTTTCTCCAGCCCTGCTGAAGACCAACAGTGGTCGAAACATGTTGGCTTTTTAATGAGTTGGCCATTATATTAAAGGCTTTTTAATCTAATCTTTCCTTCCTCATTCTCACTTTTTGTTTGGAGTGCCTGGATTCTTTTCCTGTTTGCAATCAATGAAGGTGCTTGCATTCAAGTGGCAAAACATAATGAAACAGTCAAACAAAACAGGGCCTTCCTAAACCACCTTATTGATGTGACTTCCTTGCTTGGCCGTCAGGAGCTATCATTTAGGGGGCATGATAAGAGTGGTGAATCATCCAACAAGGGGAATTACAGGGAGTTTACAGAAACATTAGCTAAATATGACTCTGTCCTGGCCACACAATTCCAGTCATCAGCTGTTTTCTGGTATGTCCCATGCAATCCAAAATGACTTGATCTCTGCTCTTGCAGCCACTGTTTCTGATGAGATCAAAGATGAAATTCAGGCTGCTCCCTTTTTTGCATGGCAGGTGGATGAAACAACTGATATAGCTTGCCCAACTCTCTGTCATTGTTCGCTATGTGGATAGCGCAGGTAAAATTCAGGAGCACTTTATTGGATTTTTTGATATTTCTGGGGGGAGAGATGCTCAGTCTGTTTTTGAGGTCTTGAATGAGAACATGCAGGGCTACAATTTCAGGGAGAAACTTGTGGCGCAAACCTATGACGGGGCTGCTGTCATGGCTTCAGCTCTCAATGGTTTGCAGGCCAAAGTTAAAGCAATAGCCCCCAGTGCAATGTTTGTGCATTGCTATGCACACAGATTGAATCTGGTGCTGTCTCAGGGGGCTAAATGCTTGTCTGAGTGCAGAATGAATCTGGTGCTGTCTCAGGGGGCTAAATGCTTGTCTGAGTGCAGAATATTGTTCGCATCACTCTCTGGGTTTGCCACATTTTTCTCAAAATCCACAAAGAGGACATCTTTTCTTGAGTCTGCAGGCTGTTCAAGGTTGCCCTCCTACTCGATGGAATTTCACATCACGGATAGTGAGCACTGTGGCAAACAATTATGATGCCCTCCTGCAGACTTTTGAGAAGATCATTGCAGATAAGACCATGGATGATGACACATTAGATTGTGCCAAAGGCTTTGTGATGAAACTGGAGGATTTTGAGTTTGTGTTCATGTTGTACACATATGAACAAATCTTCTCTGAGACTGATGTGGTGTTTGATGTTGTCCAGCAGAGGGCTATGGATGTTCTGTACTGCAAGAAAAGAATTGAGTCTCTTCTTGCTTTTGTCAAAGAGAAGAGGTCAGAGGGGGCTTTTCAAGCTGTTTATGCCAAAGCAGCATATCTCACATCAGGCCCACAAGCTGAGCCCATGAGAAAGCGCCACCTGTCACAACTGCAGGATCCCAAGGAGCGCTACAGAAATCTGTACATGGCCATCCTAGACAATCTCACAGAGCAGATTCCTTGGCGTTTTGCAAATTTGGAAAGCATGCGCTTCTTGGAATTAGTCAGTCCAGGGAAATTTGATGAGATGAGACAAGTGTTTCCAGAGGAGGCATTTCAAAGTGTCCTAAAAAGTTATGGCCAGTTCTTTGATTCAGGGAGACTGAGGTCTGAACTTCAAGTCCTATATTCAAACCAGGACTTGCAGGGCAACAGGGGAAAGCTGTGTGATTTCTTGCTGTTTCTTAAAGACATGGAGTTGGATAATGCAATGCCTTAGCTGTACAAACTGTTGTCATTAGTGGCAACAATTGGAGCTACATCTGCAGGTGTAGAAAGGAGCTTCTCCTGTTTAAAGCGGCTCAAGTCTTACACCCACAACACAATGGGCCAAGGCCGTTTAAGCAGCCTAGCTCTGCTGGCCATTGAGAGGACACTGGTCAAGTCCCTGGAAAAGACGCCTAGTTGGTACGACAGGGTCACAGATCATTTTCTTGAAATGGAACGGAGGGTAGAATTTACGTATAAATAAACGGACACATTTTATGATGTAGGCCGAAAATGAGCTTCCCCTCCTTGAAAGACCAGCAGCCGCCACTGTTACTGGACAAACATTTAAGCTCTCAGGTGAAAAACATCATGCAATGCCAGCTACAGAGTCGATAAAGTAGTGGTTGAAAGCTTCTGCTACTTCAGCTGGATTGTTTGTAAGCATTCCATTTATTTTAAGTTCAAGCAGCTTCCCTTCTTTATTGTGATTTCCCATGAGTTTTTTTAACTGGTCCCAGATCATTTTAGAATTATCTCTTGTGTTTTCCATTATAGTCAAAAAGAAATCTGCCTTAGCTTTTCTTAATCTCTTAACCACCTTGTTTCTTAACATAGCAAAGTGTTGTCTGTCATGACTCAATTTAGTTTTAATTGCAGTTTTTAAGGCAAGATCCCGTTCTTTCATTAGTTTTAAGATATCTGCATTTACCCAAGGGGCAGTGTTTTGTTGTTTTTGTGCCTAACTTTGCAGTTAAAATCTTTAATAATACTCTTAAGTATTTTTTGATAACATTTGACTGTCCTCCTCATGGTCTATTCCCAACAGCAGATCATCCCATACAATTTCTTGAACAGCTCTTTTAAAGTTCTCCTGTTTATTTTTCGGGATTCTATGGGATTCATAATCTCTGACTAGAGGCCTAAATCGCTTTTTGGTTAGTTTCCTTGCCACCAGAGTGAAATTATGGTCAGAAAGACCAGTTAACATATTAAAATTCTCTCAGGTCTGTTGGTACAAATTAAGTCAATCTGAGTCCTGCTGGAACTAGTTATTCTTGTGGGCCTGTTGCAACTCATAATGTAATAATGGCTCATAATTTAATAAAATCATGAGCACATAACGTAATAACGGCTTTGCGCATAATGTAATTATGTAATAACCTATTACATTATTAGCCTTACTGGCATCACTCATAATGTAATAACAGTTCATAATGTAATAATGGCTCATATTGTGAGGAAACTGCTGCATTATCATCATTTTTACATCTTAAAGGTGCAAATAAAGCAAACGGCATGGGTTTCAGCGCATAGTAAACTAAATTAGTGAAACCAAGAATTATTTAATTTTAATTGCATTCTTACATTTTAATATGTAAGATGTATAAAGTTGAGCCACTAGGTGGCACCCGTGTTAGGTATTTTGGGCCTTTGAGAATGCCATGCTCACTTCCACTGTCTGATTGTTGCAGGTAAGCAGTTGGTGGAAAGTTTAAATATTATGACGGATGAAGACTGCTGCATAAGTATTAGTAGGTTATACAGAGTGGCTGGACGCAATAGTGGCCTTGCGTCCAATATCAGGCAGCTCTTCAGCGAAAATGCCAGGTGGATTACAGCCTGGATCGTGACTAAACATATATCCTTTGGATGGTTCCATATTAAAGACATTCATTGGAAGAAATAAAGTTTTCTTTTTCTTTTTAAAATCCCATTCACTCGTTAAGCCTTGATCTGAGTGAACACTGGCACAGTCACTGACAAATGGAGCCCCCTGGACTTGATTTTTGTTGGCAACTGTAATTTATGGTTATGTATTATTTATGCATATTGTTTAGTTACATTTATTTGGACTCATGTTTTTATTTGGGTGTCCTGACAGGCTGTGTTTGAGCTGGTCCATTGTTATTACATGGTTCTAAAAAGCTCTGCTCATTCTTGCACAAGTTCCAAGATAAAGTAAATTGAATGAATATGTTACGCTGCTATCATGTATTTAACGTAAGTAGTAGCTAAACAATGCTTATTATAAGTCTTTATTAAATTGGCATTAAGACCAACAATAAAATAACAGCAACATTTTGACTGGAAGGTCTTCACTAGGTTGTATGGAAGGAGAGAGTGATCACTTACTTATTTGAAAAGACCAATCTTAAATGTGTTTTTATTGTAGAAGTCATTGTGTCCTGCATTTATTGTAGCAATAGTAAAGAAAGGAAATGCTCTTTTAAACTACATGAACTACAGTCCCCCTCCTTCTTCCCTAATCCACCCTCTTCTCCAGCCGGCTTTTGAGTTGGTTACTGTCGCGCCACCTATAAACAAATCATAGTCAAACACAAACACAGACCTCTGCCCTTACAGGATAACTTAGGTATTTTTCAACCTGGGCCCTATTTCCTAGTGATGGCCAAATGAAGCCTCATGAAGCATTTTCTTTATTTTCTGAGCCCACTAGATGGCACTCTTGGTTTAAAGAGAG
Organism: Epinephelus moara; assembly: GCF_006386435.1. NCBI lineage: Eukaryota > Metazoa > Chordata > Actinopteri > Perciformes > Serranidae > Epinephelus > Epinephelus moara. Next base: position 2,740,654 of record NC_065524.1, read on the forward strand.
AGGCTCAAAGAATGGCAATTCAGTGTGTTTTAAACCTTTTTTTGAACTAAAAGCGCCATCTTGTGGGCTCAGAAAATAAAGAAAATGCTTTATGAGGCTTCATTCTGCCATCACTACTATTTCCCCATGTGTATGTGTACGTATGATTCATAGGTACAACTCGTTCTAAAATTGGTTCAGTACTGAGGGAGGCGGATGCAGCCAGCTGCCGCGGAACGAGCTAAAACGGTAACGGGGGCAAATGCGTCCCGTATAAGTTTGCGCATTAAAAGTGCTTTTTTTCGCCACTGACCGGTTCAGATCGCCAGTGCTATCTATAGCACACTACGCGTTTCCCTGACCCTTCACCTCCTCCCGGCTGTGACGTCATCTCACGAGAGCTTTGCTTGTTGCCAGAAGAAAACACAGGAGCCATGCTGAGTGCCGCTCAGAGTGGCGCTGGTTGTCCCGGAGTACAGCTGAGAGTTTTACTGCATCGATTGAAAACAATGGTTCGTGTTTGTGCTTATCCGAATTGCAAGAACAGGATGTCGCGCAACACCCCGTACAGCTTTCGCAGGCTGCCTTTGTTGGACGGCGAGATGCTGAAGTTGTGGCTAGTTGTGCTACAAATGGATGCTAACACTCCTGTCCAGACACTGCGCCTTGCAGACCATCAGGTCTGCAGTGCTCACTTCTCCCAAGATGACTACTGCCAGCCGAAGAAGAGACATCCAATCCAGAAACACCTCTTCCTCAAGAAAACCTACAGACACAGTGGAGCAAAGCTCATGACATCACACAGCCCAGAGGTAAGGGAAAGGCTAGTATGCTATTTACAGAGATAACACTGGCGATCTGAACCGGTCAGTGGTGAAAAAAAGCACTATTAATGCGCAAACTTATACGGGACGCATTTGCCCCCATTACCGTTTTAGCTCGTTTCGCGGCTGCCGGCTGCATCCGCCTCCCTCAATACTGAACCAATTTTAGAACGAGTTGTAGCCTACCTATGAATCATACGCACACATACACATGGGGAAATAGGGCCCAGGTTGAAAAATACCGAAGTTGTCCTTTAAGTGCACTCTCGTTGTCAGTGTGTGCAGTTTTGACCTAAAAATGATGATAATGCAACACTTTTCTCACAATATGAGCCATTATTACATTATGAGCTGTTATTACATTATGAGCGGCACCAGTAAGGCTCATAATGTAATAAGTTATTATATTATTACATTATGCACAAAGCTGTTACTACGTTATACGCTCATGATTTTATTACATTATGAGCCGATTATTACATGATGAACTTTTATTACATTTCTGTTATTACATTATGAAGCGTTATTACATTATGAGCCATTATTACACTATGAGTTGCTACAGGGCCTACTGATCACCTGCATGAGGTCAAAGTTATCAGTTATCTGTTTAAGATTCTTTCTAGATGGTTTGTCCTCCCAATTTATGTTAAAATCTCCCATAATAATTACTTCTTTATTGAAATTACATTCTTTGGGGGGGGCGCTAGCGAGCCGTAATGGAGTAAGACGCACTTTCCTGAGCTCCTGCAGAATCTCTTCAAATAATATATTTAACGACATCTACTCTCAAAACTCCACACTAAAAGTGGTCACTGTACAACCAACACNGGGGGCGCTAGCGAGCCGTAATGGAGTAAGACGCACTTTCCTGAGCTCCTGCAGAATCTCTTCAAATAATATATTTAACGACATCTACTCTCAAAACTCCACACTAAAAGTGGTCACTGTACAACCAACACCATTCGGCGAGGTCAACAAGCTGTAGAACCGCCGTTGATGGCAGCGAATCTCCGAAAATACAAATACGAAGGTCGGTCCAGCACAAGGCCAAAAACCTCCTCGACTACGAGTCCGGACGAGTCCGATCTAGCCCCACCTCTACCCGGAGAAAGTACGAGCATGGACGCCGCAACTATCAAAGCTGATATCCTTTCTTCGTTGAGAAAGGATATATCGTCAGTAATTAGAGAAGAGCTGAAGAATGCGCTAGCGCAAGATTTCGAGTCACTGAAGAAGGAAATAAAAGACGTGAAAACTGAGATAGCTAACAGCACAGCGGCTATCCGTACGGAGGTTGAGCATATGAAAGCTAACATGAAGACTGTTGAGGCTGGACTCTCAATGTGGTCGGATGAAGTTGTATCGGTACAAACTACGGTAAGGGACCTCAAGAAGCAAGTTGAAGAATTAAAAGAAAAGTGCGAAGACATGGAGGGGAGGATGAGGAGAGGAAATATTCGTATCACGGGTGTGGCTGAGCAGCCAGGGTCGAGCTCCCCCACC
>NC_065524.1:2745519-2763857 GCF_006386435.1 Epinephelus moara
TTTTTTCACTCCTAAGGCAGAATTCTATAGGGTAGATGACATTAAGATTCTCCCAATTACATTATCTGATCATGCACCTCTCGTGCTGACATGGAACATAGGCCACAGGCCATCAACTAAACAGTGGCGGCTGGATGCATCACTGCTCAACGACAGGGAATTCATCACATTTATAAAAACTGAACTTAAAAATTACCTCGACACAAATATTTCACCTGAAATAACACCCCTTACTTTATGGGACTGTGCAAAGGCATATGTTAGAGGCAGAATTATCTCATATACAAGTGCTAGCAAAAGAAAAAGGGAAGAAAGACAGCGAGAACTAGAAGATAAAATAAGGCAGCTTGAACAGCAACATAAAAGAAACCCAACCTCCAGCTTACTGAATACTGTTAAAGAAGCACGCAGGGATCTAAATAGCTTAATTACTGGAAAAGTAGAGGGCAATTTAAGGTTTACGAAACAAAAATACTACGAAAATGGTAACAGGGCGAGCAGGTTACTAGCATTTAAACTGAAAAAACAACAATCATCTATCATGGTACAGAAATTAAAGGACAACAATGCAATTCTCACAAAACCGGATGAAATATCACAGTCCTTTGCAGAATTTTATAAGACCCTGTATAAAAATACAGACACTTGCACAAATGATGAGGCAAGAGAATTGGATGCGCCAATTAAGGAGCTGGAAATACGTCAGATAATCTCCACACTGAAAAATAATAAAAGCCCTGGCCCAGACGGGTATATTAACGAATTTTATTAAGTTTTTACAGACATGTTATCTCCTTTATTGCTACACGCCTATCATCATGCATTACAGTCTGGAACAATGGCCCCTTCCTGGAGAGAGGCTACTATTGTGGTTATACATAAGGACGGCAAAGATCCCACCAAATGTCAGTCATACAGGCCAATCTCATTATTGAACACAGATTTGCGGATTTTAACAGCTATTCTGGCAAGACGTGTAAATAAAACTATCAAAGAAATTATCCATCCCGATCAGACGGGGTTCATCAAGGGAAGATTTTATGGTGACAATATCAGAAGATTACTAAATTTAATGACACAGTCAATGTTACTATCCCTAGATGCCATGAAAGCATTCGATCGGGTATCATGGCAATACCTAATACAAACTTTAAAACGCTTTCAATTTGGTCCGAACTTCATCACGTGGATACAAACATTATATTCAAATCCACAATCCGCAGTAAAGGTGAATGGGTTTCTTTCCGACCGCTTCACCTTAGAACGTGGCTGTAGACAAGGCTGCTCACTGTCTCCCTTATTATTTGATATCAGTATTGAACCACTGGCACAGTTGATTAGGGATGACAACAACATAAAGGGGTTTACAATAAATGGGGAACAGCATAAAATCTCAATGTATGCAGATGACGTATTACTGTACCTCACAAAACCTGCAACAACAATTCCATACTTAAAGGACCTCATCCTTAGGTACGGATACCTCTCGGGCTACAAGATAAACGTGGATAAAACAATGGCCATGGATATAGGTGGCAAAATTTCAGATACAATTAAATTGCAGAGCGGGTTTAAATGGCCAATAGATGGCATCAAATATCTAGGTATCCACATACCACCTTCATTAGAAAAACTGTACGATCTTAATTACAAAAGTCTAATCCAAAACATTAGCAAGGACCTGGACCGATGGACAATTTTGCCCTTATCTCTATTAGGCCGCATTGAAAGTGTTCGCATGAATGTGTTACCTAAATTACTATATCTGTTTCAAATGCTACCTATAGACATCCCAAAAATCTCATTTGACAAATTAGACAAGCTAATCTCAACATTTATCTGGCAAAGAAAACGGCCAAGAATTAGATTAAAAATACTACAGCTATCTAAAGCAAAAGGGGGGCTCAAACTTCCAAATTTGAGATATTACTTTTGGGCTGCGCAATTAAGACCATTAACAATATGGATTCAGGACCTGTCATACACACGCTGGCTCAACGTTGAGAAGAGTTTATGTGAGAGACCTTTACAAGCCCTGCCATTCCTAGGAGCCCACCCAAGTGAAATAGATATGGGTGAATGGACCAAAATCACACTAAAAATATGGAAGACAATGAAACTTAACTTTGGCCTGCCTAAAACAATTTCAGCACTCACAAATATTGCATATATAAATGGTTTTATGCCCTCCAAAATGGATTCAGGGTTCAGAAAATGGTCAAAGTACGGACTCACCAACCTCCATCAACTCCATGATTCTGGCAACTTTCAATCATTTGCACAGTTATCAGAGGAATTTAAGCTACCAAATACGGATTTTTTCAGGTATTTACAGTTAAGGGGTTTCCTATTAAAACATGAAGAATGGGTCAAAGTTGTTAAGCCTACACTAATTGAAGAACTATTGATAAAAGTACAAACAAGGAATTGGGATAAGAAATTAATAAGCTATTGTTATCAAATATTTCTAGATATGAATTCGAATAATACAACAAAAGTTAAAGAGAGATGGGAAATTGAGACTAATTCAACTATATCACTAGATATGTGGGAAGAAATATGTACTGAAGCACATCTGGTAACTAATGCAAATGTGTGGAGGGAATTTAAATGGAAGGTAATCATGAGGTTCTTCCGGACACCTGAAACTGTGGCCAAATTTGGCACAACACACTCAAATAAATGCTGGAGAAATTGTGGCCCACACATTGGCAACCAAACCCACATATTTTGGTTATGCCCAAAATTAAAAACATTCTGGGAAGAAGTGTTTGGTACGCTTAAAGAAGTATTTGGAAGTAACATTACAATAGACCCTACAGTGGCTCTATTGGGTCTACTACAGAAAGCCATCAAAGGAAGAGCCAAAAAATATCTTCTACAAATACTACTGACAACAGCAATTAAATGCATCACAGTTAGGTGGCTAAAGCCTAATCCTCCAACACACAATATGTGGATTGAGAAAATAAAGGAAATACATCAGATGGAAAAAATAACTTACTCCCTAAGACTTCAAAAGGGCATATTTACTTGAAAAATACGGTTAGCTCTTGCCCGTCTGAACGGTTGGCTGATGTAGCCCTCACCCATTAAAACTAATGCTGGTTAGTACAGGATTCAAACACGCTGCAGGATGTCCAGTAAAAGACGGATGCAGTTGAAGTTGACTTCAAGAACTTTATATAGAGGCTTCGTCACCATTTACAGCACATCCACACACAATCACCCAAAGCGGTTTCCAAAGGTGCCTTAATGTGGTTCTGAAATAAAATAATAAACATTGCTGATTATGTACATAATTACTTATGAATATGCACAATAACTACAAATTCACCCATATGCATATGTACATTAGAGCAATGTTAAGCCAATGATATAACATCCAAAAATAAGAAATCTTGATCTACCTGATATCAAACATAAACTGTGCATGTGGATGCATCGAGATAGAAAAGTATAAAAACTTCCACACAATATTAAGAAACTGAGTGACAGGCTCCAGAAACGTCATACATGAACTAACAAATAAAACTTCACTTAATAGGACCTACATAAAGCAATTACCAGTCCCATTTACACCTGCTGTTAGCAGTAGCAGCCATCAGCATGCAATCAACATTACAATAGAGCTAACATCACAATTAAGCTAGCCAAAACGTGACTATCACTAATAACTGCAAATCCTGCATTTTACATAAACGTGACTATCACTAATAACTGCAAATCCTGCATTTTACATGACATAAAGCTGCAGTCACATTGCACACAATGTCCACAGTTGACTACTCACAGTTTTCATGCACGCACAACACTTTAAGAAACTTTCAGCACTCCTGATGACTGTGAAAGGCCGTCTGTGTCTCCGTGATTAAGATGAGAAACTGCAGCAGCAGTGGGCGGGGAGAGACAACTAGGAGTGCAACGTGATTGGTTGACTGTGATAACTGACTGACAGCTGCGTTAACAAATAGAGAACTGCAAACCAAAAACAAGAGATTACATGAGGTAAATTGGCCTTTTTAACATTACTAAAAGGTGGAGCGCTGTCATGGGCATACTATGATAATGAGGAATGCCTGTATACATTCCAAATTGAATCTATGTCATTAATCTGATACTTTTTATTTATTTACTCAATTTTATTTATTATCTTTTTTTTTTTTTTCCTTCTTCTTCTTCCCCCCCCCATTTTATTTATTTTTATTTATTCAATTATCTTTACAGTGTTTTCTACTATTACAGTCGTGGGTGCTTTTGTTGTGTAATAATTGTCATTATGTTAGTACTACTGTATATTGAAAGTTTGTTTTGAGAAAACAGCAGATATGATGAATATGACTCTGTATGTATGATTATATGTGAAACTGAAATAAAAAGTAAGTTAAAAAAAAAAAAAAATTACATTCTTTAAATAGTTTCTCAAATGTCTCACAGAAACTACTATTGGAGGAGGGAGGCCGCTAAATTACAATAAGAGTAAAAGACATTTGTGGTGATAAACTAATATTTAGACCAATGCATTCCAGTTCCTTACAGTTTGACCACTGGATTTCATTACACTGGATAGCCTACAATCTTTCATAAATCATAACTCCACCTCCTTTTGAGCCCACTCTGTCTTTCCTGTAGATGTTAAAACCAGGCACTTGTAATACTGCTGATGGGGCGTTTTTGTGAAGCCAGGTCTCAGATAAACAGAGGGAGTCTAAATTAGAGTCCAGTAAAAGACGATGGACCTGATCACTTTTGGATTTAATGCTTCTGATGTTCAAGTGCCCACCTGAAAGACCCTTTGGTTTAGCTTTTGGATCCCAAACTGTCTTGGAGTGATTGACAGTCCAAAAGACCTCCCACTTCCTGTTCTTTGAGATCGCCAGATTTACCCGTTTCCTATTTGCATTGTGCGTCATTTTTCCAACTACACGTGGACTGCCTGAAAATCAACAATGGAAGGAATACTCCGTAGTTTAGTCAGTACAGTGTCCGCCCCGCTCCCCGATGCAGTCGAAACACACGGACCTGCCAACAACCCTGTGACGCTCCCGGCTACCAGGCTCGCCCCCTGCACCGACAATCCCCCCCGGCATCCGTCACCCTCAAGGCGCTTGCACATGACCAGCGTTAAAAATCTCTTGATGCCCACTGTGCCATTGTTTTCCTATGGAAGCTGGCGTTGACGCTGACGTCGGGGTACTTTTCGACTTCTGCGTCGCGTTGTGGGCTTCACCGGCGTTTTGACGCGACGCCGAAAGTTCAGTTTTGTTGAACTTCGACCCCGTTTGACGCTGACCTTTCAGTGTAGAGCCAATGATTTTACAGTAGAACACAGGCCAGGGGCGGAGACGGGGCACGGAAAAATTTAAAGATCCGACTGCAAGATGGAGATGAGATGATCAGCGATCAACGGCGAATGCTGCGGCGTCGGCAAATCAGCAATCATGTGCAAGCGCCTTCAGTCTGCGAAGCCCTCAATAGTCCAGCTGCTGCATCCGCCACACCAGCCCCAACACTCCAGGTAGGCCGCACACTTCCAACGACGCCCGTCGTGCGAAGGCGGTGAGAAGGGTTAGTAAGTTGTAGATGGTCAAACGGTAACTTGTCACTACAGAGAGTGCTTACCTGTGAGACAGGTGTGTTGCGTGTTACATCTGCTGAGATGTTGGCATTTTCTGGTTTAGTGTGGAGCGGGCCTGGGCACGGATGGATATCCCCAGATAACAGCAGGCAAAGCGTGATGATCAGGGGGTCACTTAGTTGTAGTAAGTGAGTTGCTGGCTTTGTACGTTTCTTCACCAGGTTGTACAGAGATGGATAAATGAAAGTCATGGCAAGGGCGTGCTTCCCATATCCAAAGTTTCCCATGGCTTGATTTGTTTGTTGACTTAGCAGATAAGCATTGTTTGCAAATATTTTTTCACAGCTATAAAAGGTTAGGAGTGGGTTGATGGTAACAGGTTTCAAAAATAAGTTGATGTTAACAGGTCTTAGAAAATTAAAAAGCGTTAAAGGGGTTTTTTTGGGGAGTTTTTCCTTATCCGCTGCGAGGGTCATAAGGACAGAGGGATGTTGTATGCTGTAAAGCCCTGTGAGGCAAATTGTGATTTGTGATATTGGGCTTTATAAATAAAATTGATTGATTGATTGATTGAATCCATATACTAGGAGAGTTGTGAGTGCTCCTGCCTGACCTGCCGCCATCTTGACCATCTTGGAAGACTTTATATTTAAGTCAAAAAACTTGCTTGATGGAACTTGCCGGGATTATAGCAGGAGCAGGTACCTCATCTATATTGTTGTGGCTCAGAGGTAGAGCGGTTGTCCACCAATCGGAAGATCAGCGGTTCCAGTATTCCTATACTGGAATGGCCACGAAGGTTGTTTAAAATGGGAAAGTTTCTCTTTTTTTCCTTCTAATTTTCCTTTGTTGAAATACATACATCTGTTAGCCTTGTCTTGGACCAGCCCCTAGTTAGACTGACATAGGCCTAGTCTGCTGGGGGACTTCCTATGATACACTGAGCCCCTTGTCTCTCTCTTTCTGTTCCTTCCATTGCTAACATTCATGTCTTTTTACTACATATCACTAACTCAGCTTCTTTTCCAGAGCCTTTGTGCTCCCCTGTCTCACAGGTTCCCTCAAATCGTGGCTACATCTGGATCGTGGGTTGTGGTTGCACTGCTGCTGTGGTCCTGCCTGATGCCTGCTGCTACTGCTATTACTATACACATATGAATAATACTGTCACATAGATACAATATACTATCCTATGTTAATATATAACTATAAAATACACACTATGAAACTACTATTTCTATTGTAATATTATTACTAAAGTTAATATTAGTGTAGCAATTGTTATTACTGTTCTTACTATGCATCCCTCTCTCTCTCTCCCTCCTTAAATCATTTAGTCATATGAATGACTGTACATTTATTAAGTTGATCTGTTCTGTACACATAACCTCTATTGCATGTCTGTCTTTCCTGGAAGAGGGATCCCTCCTCAGTTGCTCTTTCTGAGGTTTCTATCATTTTTTTCCCAGTTAAAGGGTTTTTTTGGGGAGTTTTTCCTTATCCGCTGTGAGGGTCCAAGGACAGAGGGATGTTGTATACTGTAAAGCCCGCTGAGGCAAATTGTGACTTGTGATATTGGGCTTTTTTAAATATAATTGTATTAAATTGAATTGAATTGTTATTACTTTATTAATTATATGCTAAAATCATAAAAAATATCCCATACTGTTTCACTATTTCTTCTACTGCAACATTGCTTTCTGTGGCAACAGTATTTGGACGGTGTTTCAGTAACTTTGTTAACTGTTAACTAGTACTCAAATGCAGCAGTAATGGGACAGTAACAGTCAGAGCCAGCAGATACAGTAACTGTAAATAATTACTATTTTTCAGTAGTAGCACAGCAGGGTTCAGCTAGATGAATAATAGATTTATGCAGACAGGCCTTTGGATCTTCTTTGGACTACATATAAGCTTTGGACTAAAATACAATATGTCTATGGAGCCAGTCAACAACATGCACACCTGCTGGAGCATCTCAGATGACACTTATTCAGAGTTGTAGAAAGACTAGTGGAATGTCCTACCCAAGTACAAATAGCCTACTGTTACTTTTACTTAGATTTTTATACCAGAACTTTTACTTCTACATCAGTCAAGCATCTGCAAATTTGAAAGCAACTAATTTAAATTGTACACAGACTACAAAGTCCACAGATTTTGAAAAATAAGCTCTCCAAATACAAGTACAAAAAAAAAGCTGCTCATTTACATTAAAGTGAGCAGGAGCCCTAGAAGTTAAATGAACTTTTTAAATGTCTACTTTGAAATGCTGCCAATTCAGTTTTCATTTCAGTACTATTGTTACAATATGGATTAATATAAACACTGTTGATCAGCTTGACACAGTTTGCATTTGTAATCACAATGACATCACTGAACTCTACGAAGCAATGTAGAAACACAAAAGATTTTTGTTTGATGCCTATTTATTGAAACCCCCACAGCCTAAAACAGCCTATTCAATTACAATGCAATCAAATGCCAGCATATCATTACATCTATTTACTTAAACATTTAATATTTATTTTAGAAATAAAAAATAACTCTAGTAAGATTAAGGTATTTTCTTTAAATGAGATCTGATCTTAAAGAAAGTCTTTTAAAAAAGGGGGGTGTATGTCATAATAATAATAATAATAATAATAATAATAATAATAATAATAATAATAATAAGGTCAATATAGTGTATAATAAGCAGGTTAAGAGGTTGTGTTAATCCTGTATGGAGCACTTGCTAAAACTGTTTAAGAGTGGTTCGAACTGATACCGGGATGTTGCTGAGATGGGAGGCTGTCAAATTGGTGCATGAAAAAATTATCGGCATCCTTGCAACAACATTATGTGTATCTACATATATTATCAATAGTACTTAGCAAAGCTTAACATTATGTGCCATGTATGGCCCTCAGTTTAAGAAACAGCCACAGACAACAGAGGAGCAGCAGGTACTTCATCATCTCCTGAGGATGTGAGACAAGGTGAGCTCATATAGTTACAACTGGAAGTTTTTCCAAGCAATCATTTGAAGTATACAAAAAACACAGAAAAGTCCAAGGCACTCTCTTTAAATCTATAAAATGCATTTTATAGATTTAAAGAGAGTGCCTTGGACTTTTCTGTGTTTTTTGTATGCATTTTGTGTCCCTGTCCAAAGAGCACCTCTAACCAAGGATGAGTCCACGAAGCGCTCCTGTTTTGAACATTGTTTAATCATTTGAAGTAGTTTCAACTGACAGAAGCTTAGAACCACTACCATCAAATAGCCCATTTTATTCTTTTGATATACATTGGGATGGCATGGTGATGCTGTGGTTAGCATTGTCGCCTTACAGCAAGAGGGTTTCCAGTTCAGACCAAAGGTGGGTGGTTCGAAACCCAGGGCAGGGGAGCCCCCCTGGGCGAAGCCTGCATGCTCTCCCCATGTCTCCAGCTTCCTCCCACAATCCAAAAACATGCAGGTTAATTTGTGACGCTAACAGCCTATTCAATCACTCTTTCAGTCACCTATCAATCAATAAATTCCCTGTAGGTGTGTGCTGGTGTATTACAGTAGAATACTTTAGCGTCCCGTATACTACAGTTGAATAGGCCTACTTTTACTGCCATCTACCGTGTCCAACATAAGATGAGTGAAGTGTATCCTGTGACAAACAATGTTAGCATTTACGCTAACAGCAAAAATGCTAGGGCATACCACAACAAATAGATCTGCTAACGTGATGACATCAGCAATAAAACACTTGTCAAGAATCCTGCTGTCTCAGGGTTTTTTTGTGAAGGAACTAATTGTAATTCAGGACTACTTAGTAAATATTCAGTATAATGTATAACTTTATTGAGGGGGACATAAAAAGGGTAAGTAATCAAAAGATAATGACGTGGAGGGAGACAAAAACAGTAACTAAAATTTGATGAGTGAATAACTAATGATTTACTAGCAGTTAGCTCCTCATTGGTTCCTTTTGGTGTTACCAAACAGCCAGTTGTAAACTTTAGTTAGCCTTGTAGAAAGTTGAGTTTGTGTATATTATTATTGTTTGTGTTAATTATTATGTTTATTGTTTGTTTATTGATTTGGTGCCGTCAGCCCTTTCCTTGACTCACTTGCCTCACTTGACTGATTTGTAGCCTTTTTGAATAGATCCCCTTCATGGATGTATTGGCTTTGACACATCAAAGCTGGAGTCAAGTAATGTGATTGGCTGCTGAGGCTCTCTCCGCTCTTAGGATTTCTCTGTTGATGAAGCAGGCTGCTAGGATCATCGCACTCTTACTTCCCACACTCTGCATGTTCAAGGAACAGAGATGTTTTATTACCTGTTAGGCCTGGAATTATGCCAGTTTCATTCATATTTTACTTACAGTCTTAAATCACTAAGAAACTGCCTGGGAGGCTGAAAAGCTGAACACATTCAATGAAATATACAAAGCATACTCTAAGGCCTTGTGAGAGGTCATTTTAGGATACGATTTGGGTTCTATTGGACCTCCGAAGAGAATTTATTGTATTCATATAGGTTTTATTTTGATTTGCTTTGCCGTTGAAAACAACGCTACCCACATTGCGATTCTGTAATCAACACTGTCCCTGCTTAAGTCATGTGTGAGAGTGTGTGTGGGTTCGGGGGGGGGGGGGGGGAGGGGGCGTTTCCCTGAATTTTCCCTCTACTGAATTTTTCCCCTTTGCAGCATCAGTAGCACAGAGCCAGCCTCCAACCAGGCTACGCTATTCCTGCCTGCTCTGTGCCTTTTTTTGTGCCTTTGGGAAGATAGATTACGCACAAGGACAGCAAATAAACAGAACCAAAACAAAGCGCTTCGTCTTTCACCGGGGGGGATTCGTCTGTCTTCCGTGCAGGAGCATCTCTCATCCGCGCTTATTCGCGTGAAAAGCGGACAAACAGGTAGAAACTTAGAAACCTTTTTTATTTTCTCTGCCTCGGCGCATATCCGGATTGAGTGGGGCGCTTTACTTTCCATGTCTGATGTGATGACAGTGTTAGAGGCTACATGAAAAAGAAGGGGGCGGGCGGGGGCTTTCCTGAAGAAACGGGTCGTTGTGGTTTATGTCTCTATTGTACAATAACACGCCAAAGTGCCTCGCGGAATGTGAACGTAATGATTTTGTTAAGCCAAAACGAAGCAGGCGTAGCTAACATTAACCCTTAGCTTGTTTTTCCCCTGGTTGAATTAGTGCTAATTAATAAAAACACCTCTCTGTTTAAGCTTGCGTTGCCGTATCAGGCTTTTCCACAGTTTAAATAACCTAAGAGTCGATGTTAACGCCTGCGTAGCTACGTCGAAGGGGTGTTGCATGCTTCACTGTAACGTTATATCTGTACAGTAACATTAGCCTACATAGCCCCGGCCACATTCCCTTCTTTTTCCATTCGGTTCTTTCGCCGAACATCGCAAGCAGCACACTAAATATCCCTCCACCTTCGCCGCAAGAGGTGAGCTCCTGTGTTAATGAGCGCATACGTGTAAATTCGGTGAGTTCCAGCGGCGCTGCTGCAGGCCGCAGCCTATCAGACCGCTCACTGCTCGAACTTGTTTGCATGGGAAGCTCGGGGTGAAATGGTAACCTTTCCTCCCTAACATACTTGGTCAACATATGGTTTGTTGAAAAAAAAGAAAGAAAAAGAAGGAGAAGAAAAAAGAACACACAAACACAAAGGACTAGCCGACATTATGACACCCTTGATACAGATAGTGGACGTGACGTATGTTTTTTTTTCTCCTAGTACGACATTGTTCAGTTACGCTTTTACAGATTCCCCTGTGCTTTCTTAATCATCCGTGTAAGTGAGTAGGCCTACTGGAGGATGCCTGCCGTGAGCTGATACCTGTCTAAGTTTATCATCCGTTCCACTGAATATTCAGAATTTATTTAAACAAATGGCAACAAACTGCATTTGAAAAACATGAAAAAATGAAAGTTATACTTGTCTTACTCTGTGGTCAGTTTATTACACATTTAATTCAACCCTCAAACCATTTGTGAAGGTAAAGACCTACGCATGTACACCACGATGCAGTTTATTGTTAATTAATAATAAATTATTAAGCAGAGGAGTTCATGGGAAAATAGTAAATTTCCTTAATTATGGACATATTCTAGCACTCTGAGTTTCACTGGTGTGTGGCACTTTGGTATTAACTTAAGATATTTACTGTTATTAAAGGATCAATTGATTGTTAGTTGGTTTTATTGTCTAGATTTTTAAATTTTAAAACCAGGAATTTAGTTTAGAAAGGTGTCTTCAGTAAAACTATTTTCAAACAAAGAAATTATCCCTATGAAAACAGTCTCCAGTGTGTTCTTTAAATTATCAAGTATGGTTGCAGCAATATACTGGTTCCACAGTATACCACAATATAAAAGTTGACAGTTATCATACCGTGTACCTTTGCTTATCTATGATACTGAAAAAAAAGCAACTGGACAGTAAATCTCCAATTTATTTTAGTTATTTTCTGAGGCGAGACCTTTATACACTTCCATTAACAAAATGGTTTTAATTACAGTAATAAAACATTTGTTCAACCAGCAAGAACCCTTCTGCTTTTATTCCTTTAGGGGTCATTTTGACTGATGATAATATAAATTGTATTATACAGTGAAACTGCTCTATTTTCATATAGTATAGTTATCATACCATGACAATCTCATACGGTTGCAACACTATTATCAAGACATAACAGAGGCACTGTTTCTGGAAAGAGATCTTCCTGATACATTATTAAAATATAAATTTACAGTGCTAATGCTGTGACCACTACAAACTAAATTCCATTCTTGTGTTAGGCTAGAATCTCAGAGACAGATGTGTCAAAACTTGGACAAATAAAATCATAACTGTCAGTGTGAACTGATGCCACATCTTTTTCAGTTCAGGAGAACTAACCCCTCACAATATGGAAACTGCTGTATGTGTAGCATATATTATGTCTGCCATCCACTCGCTATGGTTGTACTCTTGTGTTCAGAGCAGCATGTCAGCCAGAGGAGGAAAAAAGAAGGCCACCAAGCTGTCCCGTTCAGCCAGGGCAGGTGTCATCTTTCCTGTGGGAAGGATGATGAGGTACCTTCGCACCGGCACACACAAATACCGCATTGGCATGGGGGCACCTGTCTACATGGCAGCCGTCATCGAGTACCTGGCAGGTAGGGTGATCACATGATTCAAGCTACATACATACTAGCTTCAGTGTCTGAAACAGCATACACAGTATCAATCAATTGATCATTTATTTGTGATATGGAATTATACAACTAACAACTCCAATGAAATTTGATCCCATCAGCTCATTTGAACTTTAGTCCTTTTGTGTGTCTTACATTGTAGGCTGCTGCTTTATAATTGTCCATGTTTCCAGGCTGCACTCCTAATTTGTTTATGCCATCCTGGATGGTTTTGGTAAATCCATGGTTTCTGATTGAGGAATGATTTAACTGTAGTTTCTGGTACATAGCTTCTGTAGTTGTACAGATTAAATCTACCACAGACTCAGTGAGTTCATTTATGTCATCAGTAGCGTTGATGGTGGTGTCCTGGAACTTATTCTAGACTGCATTGTGTAGTGCAGACTGCAGGGTGGCCTCTGATTGGCCTGACCATTACCTGACCACTCACGTCACTGGGAGGATGTTTACATACTTTGGTCTCAACAAGACGGCCGCACAGTCACTGTTACTGAAGGGGTCACAGATTCAACTTTGTAGCAGCCTCTGAACAGTGTATAGAAGTGATCCAGAGTCCTTAGTCCTCTTGTGGTGAGTCAATGAGTTAATTAAAGTCAGGCATAACCTTCTTAAGGTTAGCAGATCAAGTGAGCAGGAACATGATAGCATTTTAATGTTCTGTCACGCCAACTCTTATTCAACCATAAAGCACACAGCTCCTCCCCTTTTTTTCCTAGAGTCCTCTACTCTGTCACATTGGTATATGGAAAAAGAGTCACCTGGTTAAATGGCGCTGTCCAGTTTTTCAAGATTTAGCAAAGTTTTTATGAAACAAAGCACATTGAAATTCCTGATATCCTGTTGGAAACTGATATGGGACTGGAGATTGTCCAGTTCATTATCCAACGCCTGTACATTTTTACCAATGAAATTTTGAAAACTTTTCCGTAACTTTTCCTCATTTCCATGACTTTGTTTAAGTAAGTTAAAATGGGTAATAGAGATGGGCATGAGTATTCAAGTACTCATTTGGAGTGTTCAAGAGCACTTGCTGCTGACTGTCCCACATCTGAACATGATTTTTATATGTATCATTTTAGTATTTAATATAGGTACAATCCTATTTTGTTGTAGGGCTGCGTGTAGCGTATTGCTTTACTCAGCATGTCCTTGCCTCTCTGTTTATGAGACCGTGGGAGTGTAAGGGAACAGTTAGAGTTAGTAACAGTTAGTTAGTGAGAGTCTGCCTACTCACACACAGTGACAGGGCTAACTGCATCACACTGCTACATGTTACCTATAAGTTATTAAATGGATTTAACAAGAGTCCAGCCATTTCAATGTCGATGTGAGTTTGTTGGGACCTTTAAACAGCTGTGTTAGCTTGTGCTAACCAGGCAGACGTTAAACTGACCTTCAGAAGAGCAACTCTGAGACTGTTCTTCAGAGCTGTGCCTAACCTATGCAAAGTAACGTAACAGGTGATTTTTCTCATGTGAATTTTAAATTTATGATGTAATAGGTTAATTGAAGCTTGGTTGTTCAATAAATGAATTTCAAATTACACTTGTTTTAAATGTAGTCTTATTCTAATGTTAGATTTTTTTTGCAAGTACTCGAATATGGAAGTTTCTTTAAGTGCCCATCCCTAATAGGTAGGCAAATCATTGCAATAAATGTGCAGACACTGGCAGTCTGTTGAGTGGCCTTTTGGTTATCGTGATGCCTTTTCCCTTCAGCATGGCTCACTAGATCTGTTTTCCACCATGCTGCCACCGTCAAACCTTGTGGTGCAGACTGAGTCTACATCCAGTGCAGCTGGAGTGTGCCTCTTTCTTGAGCCGTGCATTGTATTTGTCATTCATAAGCCATATGTTATTAAACACACACTCCCCAGATATTTGCATATAAGCAAACTGCTAGCGCTGGCTAACTTTACACACTCATTAGACATTCTTGCTGCCAACTAGCTGCATACGCCAAAGTGTATCACATGATACTGGTGACGTTTCAACGGTCTCTAGATTTTCAAATAAGTAATATAAGGAACATAGAGTATTTTGTGTAACATGTTTTGAAATTTTTGTGAACATATTTTTAACGACAGCCTAAACAATGTATATTCAAAATTATATTATTACATTCTAAAACATTCTGCTAATTCCAAACCATTTCCAGGCCTGGAAAATAGTTTTTCTTATTTCCTGACTTTTCCAGGAGTTTGTCTGCGGAACCCTGTATGTTCACGTTACTGTTGGTAGTAAAGTTTGGTCTAAACTTCTTGACTCTTGTATTCTTGTTACTAATGCCCTGGGAGTCACAAAGTGGGAGGTAAATAAATTCCAGAACACACACTGTATGTTTGATGGGTACTTTCCACATTGTGTTTTCTCTTGTATAAGCTGAGATCTTGGAGCTGGCAGGAAATGCAGCACGGGACAACAAGAAAGGCAGAATAACTCCCAGGCACATCAAGCTGGCTGTGGCCAATGATGAGGAGCTCAACCAGGTAACAGTACTCACAAACACAACACAACAAAACCTAAAGCCCCAATCAGAGATAACACTTACCACAAATGTGGTTATCAACTTACTTTGTTAATTGGGGACACGTTCAATGGGTGTGCACTGTGCACCGTTTTGCTCCAGTTTCCTCTCATTTAGTGGGTGTGTCAGAGGTGTAATAGCCGTTGTACACTGAGGGCCGAATTCACAAAGAATGAACTGCGGCTGCTGATAGCGCCTTGAATTACACTTCATTTGCACCCGCAGTTTGCTCCGTCTTAACATCCTATTCACAAAGGATATTGCGCTAATGATATACCAGCGCAAACACGCCCACAAAGTTTGGCAGCTGAGTGCAGTTTTCCCCTGATTTGCTCCTGATTGCAATAAGCCACACATGGCAAAATATAAATGCTGGCTTTGCACCAAGAACACCGTGGCAGAACAATGGCAGACTTTGTTTGGCAAAGTACTGAATACTGTATACCCTCATGTAGTGATGTCTGCTGGTGAGTCAGTCTAACAGTGTCGGATTGGTTGAGGCTGTGGATTTGACCAAGTTTGACCACTTTGTCACTATTCCCTCTCGCTTGTAGCTGTTTTTCGTTACCTTTTGAATTTAATATGAATTATGGAACCGTTTTTGTTCACGTTTGTTTCCCCCGTTTCGTAAAATAAATTATTGAAAGTTGCTTTTGAAGTGCGTGACACAAGTGCGTTTTGAGAACGACCGCAGACTGTCACCTGTTCAACGCATCAATATCTTCGGATGCCATTAAAGTAATAATGATTATAATAATAATGTCAAAATATTATTTACAGACTGATTTAACAGACGATCACTGCTGCCACGATCACTGGAAAGTCTGGGCGAGAGGCTTCCACAGAGGAGCGCCCAGTTTGCACCAGCTTTCTAAAGACGTTATTTACTTCACTCAAACTGCATGTGGCAATTAGCGCTGGTGTTAGTGAATTAGACGTTGTTTATCAATGAGGCTCATTTGCATAGAAATGGCCAATTTTTCCGCCAAATATATGCATATTACCTTATTTAAATACGTGCAAATAACACTGGAGCACCGAGACACAATCTGCTTGGCAGCGCAGTTAGTGGAGCGTTTCACCCTCTGCGCGTGCTTTGTGAATTAGACGGTATCTGTTTGCTCCATTTTTACCGGTTTAGCGGCCGCAAAAGCTACACAATCCTTTTGTGAATTCGGCCCTGAGTCTGTTTTTTTTAGGATACATTTGTTTAATCCCTCAGAAAAAAATTGTTACACACAGAAACCTTGCACAGAGTCTGATGCGTTTTATTGTTCTATTTGTTGCCAAAATTTGCAATACCAGACAAAATGAAAAGACATATTTCCTCCCTTGCCTCTTTTCACTGGAGTTACCTATCTGGCTGTCACCTCTCTCCCTGTCTTGCATTGGGCACCGCAGCTGCATGAAGGGGTGGAGCTGTCCTCCCTCTCTCTCTCTCCACATTCTGTGTGCAGTCCACATCCCTCTCCTCTTCATCATCCACCTGAATATTACTATCTGACCTGTTGAAAGTGAGCTATCTGAGTTATGAAATGATTCTGTATGAGCCTTTCCTCTGTCTTGTCGCAGCTGTGTCCCACTGCCACATTATTTTCACTGATTCTTGGTGAAACAACTTTCTAAAGGCTTCTGACAGATGCGAAAACGCAGAAAATCAAACCTGTTCCGAAAATTTTAATGACGGACGAAAGTTCTGCAGTCAGTGTGCAAACATGATTGATGCAACAACATGAAGTCGTATTTATTTTCAGACGTGCAACAATTTTGGACGGCAAAAAACGGACTCACTGTGTAAAAGCCTTTGCTCAGGTGTAACAGGTGACAGGTATAAAACCCACCCTTTTAAAAAAGCAGTGCACTTGCTTTTCACAACATGGTGTTTAACGCACCACAGGTTTCATTTTATTATCTGTGATGAATACACATTTTCTTATTAATAATAAGATTTATTGAATTGTTAATGCAATAACAACTGGGGAAACCCTAATTTGACATGGTAATGTTTTGGTATGGTTTGAAAGAATCATACTGCGAATATACTACGAATATATTCAGTAGTTCAGTGAGAGCAACAACAGCCTTTCAAATACAATAAAACAGTGCAGGGTTCCCACGGGTCCTTAAAAAGTCTTGAAATGTCTTAAATTAAAATCCGGGTAATTAAGGTCTTAAATTGTCTTAAATTTACCGTAAATTTGCTGTAGGTATTACATTTTCAGCCGGTGCGTTTAATGCCGATGGGAAAGCACAGTGGCCCATCGTAAAACATATAATGGTGTGTATTTGTGTGATTAATTTAGTATGGTGCCTATATGGTACGGTGTTGTAAATGAGTCTCCGCGATTAATAGCTGTTTTACGGTACGTCTGCTACAGATGCTGACGTCGGGCAGCGCCCCACCATTTCGCAGATATCGAGGTGAGCGGTTGAAGATGCAGAGATGGGGAAATGTAAATTCAACGAGAAGTGGATGGAGGAGGACGTATTTAGGAGGTGGTTGGCACCGGCACCGACAAACAACAACGAGGCAATGTGCACATTTTGTAAGAAGACTTTTTCTTTAGGGATCATGGGGCTCAAAGCCGTCGAGTCTCACATGAAAGGAGTAAAGCACCAGCGGTACATGGCAGCAGTTAGCAATAGCGGGGCCAGGCTAATCCCTGCATTGTTTGCAGCGCGACCGAAAGATGTTACAAGTTTAGACGCCACCTCTCAGTCGGCTATGACGAGATTCATTTCACCACCAGACACCCAAAAGGCAGAGGTACTGTGGGTTCTGCATACTGTGGCGAGGCACAATTTGTTCAGATCTAACGAGGACATACGAGACATCTTTGCCGCCATGTTCCCCGATTCCCAGCTTGCCAACCTGTGGTGAAAATAAAACTGCATATGTCGCCAAATATGGTATTGCTTCATTCATCAAAAAGGAGCTATTGCGCAGCGTGAATTATCAATCAATTCAATCAATCCTCACAGGGCTTTAAAGCATACGACATCCCTCTGTCCTTTGAACCCTCA
>NC_065524.1:2764357-2775147 GCF_006386435.1 Epinephelus moara
CTCGTGCTCTGCCTCAGTGTTTCTGGTATCTGACGGCTCGGCTGGTAACGACTCCTCCGCCTGGCCTTGTTTATCCTCCTGCCTGCTCCCCATCGGTGCCTCTGCCTTCGCGGACTGCTCATCTGGCTACGACCCCCCCACCTGCCTCCGATCGCTCCTCTGCTCTCTCCCCGTCGGCACCTCCGCACGTGCAGCCGGCTCTTCGGGCCACGGAGCTTCCTCCTCGTCGTCATCGGCTGAAGTAAGCTACTTCTCTTCCCCTCACACCAAAAGAGAACTGAACTGTTTGGAGCCGGGGGCTAAGGAGCTTCCCCTCGGTTCCACGGCCGACTCCGGCCGCGTCTCTTCCCCTCGTCTGAGCCCCAGAGACTGTGTGAGGGCTTTCAGCCAGAAGAACGAACTTTATTCTGTGTTTATTCAGTCTGCTCCGTACCTTGTTTCCTGTGGTGAAAATAAAGGTCATTACCAACTGTTCCTGAGCGCCTGTGTACTGCATTTGGGTCCATACCACACCCTTCTCACTAGGACGCCTCACGACGTTCCAATAGAAAGTCTAGCTCTGTTTTCGTTCACGACTGCAGAGCGATCTGCTGCCGTGAACAACTGTACAGCAACAACACCCCAGACTTTTAGATATTTCCTCTAGGGATGTTACACAGAGTAAAAAGGGAAATATTATGGCGTGAAGCAGCAGAAGCACTTTATCAACCCAGTGAGTACTCCCATTAGCATCAAGCTAGCAAACAGTGTTACTTCTTCATAATGGAAATGGACATAAAGTAAGAAAATAATAAAATAGTGGCGGGACTTTTACTTACCATAACTGCAGAGGCTACCAGCTTCATTTGAAACAGACTACATAATAAACAGGCTGTTATTTAATATTCCCTCTGTATTTTTATATTTATACTTTTTATCCTGTTCGTATTGATAAAGTTAATGCATCACGCCCTCATTTCAGACTCAACACTTCCTGTATCTGTTTCAAATTAAAAGCCCCATATAACTTCGGTTGAGAGAATCCCTTCATTTTCTAAAAAGGCTTTTATTGTGAAACATTTTCAGGAACTTGTGGAGGATTTAGTGACCTGTATGTTTGCATACTGTACTACAAATGTAGCTCCTGCCATCTGCTGGTACTTTTGACGTTACTACAACAACATTTCGGCTTAGACAAGAACAACCACAGTGACTGAAATAATAGTAATAATAATAAAAAATAGGACAAGAATAACCTGATGACATCACACACGGCGTGAAAGACGATCGGGGATAATTGGTGTGGACCATTGTGTAGTGTGTCATGTCTATTGGCCAAGTCACAGCATGATTTTATTACTCGACAATCCCTTAATGTGACATAGTGACTTTCAGAACGGACAGAAATGTTGTGTAGTGTGTACAAAGCATTTGTAAAGAAGACGTCAACATTCAAAGACATGTCCTTCTCTGCCATCTGGGGCTGCCAGTGGATCAGGTTACCTGATGCACCTTTAACCTCATCTCATCTGCCTGATGCACCAGTGGCTCTGTCACTACAAACACATGCTGTACAGCTGAGCTATGTGCGGACCTGCAGAATGTTAAACTGTAGCTTAGGTTTTAAAGTTTCCAGGGATATTGGACACGTTGGGATATTTTTTGACAGTATGTATAAAATGCACAAGACATTAACAACTTTCTTAAGCCCAGTTAAGACCAAAGATTTGTGGTGAGACGAACTGAAAGAGGCAACTACTTGCAATGCGCCGTTCTGCAGTGTTCTAAAACCTGCTGGTTCACACTGGTGCAACTAGATGAGACAGTGTATCATCTCTATGATCTCTATGCAACAACTCTCTGTGCTTCCGTTCTGATTTCCAGCTTTTCAGGCTTATTTTGTGGCTGAATATAATTTGTAGCTTCTTAAAATATGAATGAGGATAGTGAGTTACTGGCCACAGCTGCATTTTTAGTAGTGATGAAACAGTGAAAAACAGAAACAAAAGGAGCATCAGATGAACTGTATTCATAATCAATATGCCACAATAATGTATATAAGCAGTGCCAATTAATCAGTCAAAAAGAATGTGTGTGTGAGGGGACATAAGCACATACAGCAAACAACAGCAGTGACCCACCGTCCAACACCGGCACACAGTGAGGAAGGAAACAGAGGGCTTGGTGGGGACGAAGCACCTGCTGCAGCAAGCGAACACGCCATCTGCAGTCACTTTGACTTGACCAGCAGGCTTCACTACAAGCCGATTGGCTGTTGAAACAGGTGATGTGCTTTACATTCTTAAACCAGCCACTGGCGATTTGACTAACTGAGTTGCAGGTGACGCCATCAGTCGGCCAGCCAATTCACACCACTGCAACTTTTCTCTGCAACATTCTAAAACGGTTTCATCATGAATCTTGGGTCTGAACTAGGCTTAATAAATGTAACAGTGCAGCCCAAACAAGTAATGTTTGGGTTTGATTAGTTATGATTCTGCAATTACAAGAAACAAGGTACTGTCATCACATGATAAGTTGACCGAAAGTCTCTTGGAGTATTTCAGGTTTCAGCTGACAACAGATGGTGTGTATAGCAGCTAATATTTCAGCAGTATCCCAACACTGGTTAACCTCAGCCGGGAATATCCAGAGTCATTTCACATTTGTTTGCACAAGAAAAGTCACACATTCTTGTAGAGAATGATACTCTTGTGAAGAAATAAGGTGTGCTGTAGGACAGCACATGGTCACACTCTGTTTTGGAAATGTTTCCTCCATCAGCTTCTGCGGGGGGTTACCATATCAAATGGAGGGGTTCTGCCTCGGATCCACCCAGAATTGCTTTCCAAAAAGAGAGGAGGCCGGGTGAAGGCGGACAGCCAGGCGTCTCTCCCAGAGAAGCAGGAAGAACGCTCAAAGAACAAGAAACCAGCCAAATCCCTCAAAAAGGTTAAAGGCAAACGTGGCCGCAAGCCAAAGGTCAGTCAACTCAACAGGATGGACATAATACTAAATTATAGCCTCAGTATGCTTTAAGTGAAATGCTTGTCAGATTCTTGAAGACTGTCTTTTTATTTATTTTACAAGTAAGATCCATTGAGAAACCAAAATTTCCCTTTACAGAGAGACCTGGCCACTGTCAGCCCTACAAAATTACCACATCTGAACATACAACATAAACAACATGGAGACTCAAACTTTTGATGACTAAATGAGAGCACATATAAAGCAAAATATCTTTTCCATCTCACTTTCTCATTATAAAGTTGTCCACCAGAATTACAGCACTAGCATCCCTGTAGCATCCCATCATTAGCTCACTGGCCACACTTTGAGCAACTATGATAAATGACACTATATACACAAATGAACAAAACAGAAAAACAGCTATTTAACACAGAGGCCTCTCAAGAAAAACAACCAGATGCCTCCATCATCACATTCTTCATGATGCCCTTGCGTTCATCAATGGATAGAAAAGTTTCTATTAGATCTTTTTGCAGATTATTTCATACCCAAGGTGCTAAGTAGGAAAATGGAAGTTTTCCCCAGATCTGTCAAACGCAGGGTACATCAGAAGCAACCGGTGAATAACAGAACTAAGATAGGGAAGGATACAGAGGGAAGCTTGAGGTTTGCCCAGATGCATTATAGATAGAAATATACCAATGCTGCTGATGTCCAACTCAACAAGTCATAGAAGCGAATGCAATAGTGAGTAAGGGACCTAGCGTTCGTCATGAAACATAGAAATACATGGTACACTGAATCAAGGCTCCACAAAATAAAGGAGACTGCAGTATGTCACCATAATTAATCACACACAGAAAAGCCTTTACAAAGTTTTTCTTGGCACTGAAAGTCAAGCAAGATTTATTTGTAAAATAAAAAACAAACTTCACTTTTAGCTTCTTAACAAGATTACCAATGTCTGTATTAAAGGTCCTATGTGTAGGATTTAGGGGTATATATTGGCAAACATAAAATATATGCTAATATAATGAGTATGTTTTCTTTAGTGTATAATCACCTGAAAATAAAAATCATTGTGCTTTTGTTGTCTTAGAAATAGCTGTTTGTATCTGCATAGGGAGCAAGTCCTCTTTAACCCTTTGGGCCCGAACGACGCATAGTGCGTCCAGCTTGAAGCCATTAAATACCCCTAAGTCTGACACACTGAACCTTTAAAGTCCCAGTAAGTAAAAATAAATGTGTAATGAGTTTGTCACACCACAGAAAAAAGTGTTAATAAGCACCCAGCCAAATTTGAATGATTAAAAAGTCGCAAAGTCTATAAAATTAGGTTTCAATATTGTGACATAATAGAAAGTATTCTCTGTTCTGAGATGCTGGGAGCATGTCCGCTGAATGTGCTAAAGCCACATCCACTCGTGCAGCTGCAGCCTCTTTTAAATAGTAACACTACGGTGGATGCTCCATCTAGCATCTTTATTGGACTTGTACAGCCATGTTTGCACCACCAGAGCCAGAATCAAATTCAGAGCCAGAGGACACTGACCTGCCTGAAATCAACCTCGTTCTTCTCAGTCTGCAACTGAATGTTAATTAGTATTTCTTTTTTCAAACAACAAAAAACTGAACAGCTCTTGCTCTCATATAGTGTAAGGGTGGGGCTTATGGTGAGGGTTGCTCCATTGTGTCATCAAGTAGGCTTTTAGCGCCGCCCAAAAATTCCTGGATACAGAAATGGTGAAAAACAGTTGAACTTCACAGTTCAGTACTGTATAGTCTTTTCACATGTTTTCAACAAGTGTTTTCTAATACGTATAATGTGTTGAGGTGTAAATCTCAGATTTTACTTTACTCCGACTTAAAATAAAAGCTTGTTTATCCATAGACCCAAATTCTTGTATGAATAGTAAATGGACCTGCATATGTATAGCGCCTTTCTAGTCATCTGACCACTCAAAGCGCTTTTTACACTACGAGTCACATTCACCCATCCACAAACACATTCATGCACTAGTGGCGGAGGCTACCGTACAAGGTGCCACCTGCTACTCAGTTTTTAACACACTCACACACCGATGGAAGCATCATCGGGAGCAATTTGGAGTTCAGTATGTTGCTCAAGGATACTTAGTCACGCAGACTGGAGGAGCCGGGGATCGAACCGCTGATCTTTTGATTGGTGGACGATCTGCTGTACCTTCGAGCCACAGCTGCCAGACAGGGCATCCTTTTAATGAATTTACCATTGGATGCGACAAATGTTAAAATCATAAAGCTACTTAAACTTTTGAGAAGACGATTAGGTGTTTTTGGCGTATTTACATTCAGTTTGAAACTCATCAGAGCAGTTTGTAATGACTGAAATGAAACCACCTCTTTAACAGTGGAATAGACAGTCAAGTCAAAGTCAAAGTGCCTTTATTGTCATTATATTGAGAATAATACAACAAAATTTAAAAGTGCTGCTCTGTTAGGTGCCAGATTCAGATATCTCATCTCAGATCATACATACATAGATAAATAAATAAGTAAATAGATAAAATCAATCAATAAAACAAGAATATTGCACATGGAGAAGAAGAGTCAATTATTTGTATTGCACAGAAGGAGCATTAGTGGTGTGTGGTGTGTGTTATTGAGTCCGTTCAGGGTGCGTATTGCTGTCGGAAAAAAGCTGTGATTGAATCGGGTTTTGAGTGATCTGTAGCGCCTCCTAGAGGGCAGAAGGTGGAACAGATGGTGACCAGGATGCGTACAGTCTGTGATGATGGTTGAGGCTCTGCTGAGATAGCGGCTACTGTTGATGTCATCCAGGGAGGGGAGAGAACAGCCGATGATTTTTTGGGCAGTTTTTATTACCCTCTGCAGAGCCTTCTTGCCCATCGCAGAACAGCCAGCGTGCCAGACTGTGATGCAGTACACCAGTATGCTTTCAATGGCAGAACGGTAGAATACCACCAGCAGCTGGGTATTCAGACCGTCCCTTCTCAGAAGCCTCAGGAAATGCAGACGTTGTTGAGCCCTTTTCACCGCAGCCGTGGTATTGACAGAACAGGTGAGGTTATTGGAGGTGTGGATGCCAAGAAATCTGAAGTTCTGAACCCTTTCCACACATTCATCCCCTATGAATAGTGGAAGATGTTCCCTGCTGCGATTCCTGAAATCAATTATGAGTTCTTTAGTTTTTTTTGTGTTTAGTGTTAGGTTATTGGCTGAGCACCACCTCACTAGCCGCTGGATCTCATCCCGATATGCAGACTCATCTTCTCCTGATATTAGTCCCACTACTGTCGTGTCATCCGCAAATTTGATAATAGTATTTGTGGAGTGAGCAGGTATGCAGTCGTGGGTGTACAGTGAGTACAGAGTTGGGCTCAGCACACAGCCTTGTGGTGAGCCGGCTGCATCTGATAATTTATTTAACTTTCCCAAGAAGACAGTCCATCTGAGCACCCTGGTAGCTGAATAGTTACAGCACATGCCACATAACCGCTTTGATTCCAGCCAGGGACCTTTGCTCCATGTCACACCTCCCTCTCCCTGCCCCCTCTCTCCTGTCTGCCTCTTTATTGTCAACTGTCCAGTAAAGGAGAAAATGCCAAAAAAAAAAAACAAAGAACAAAAAAGCAGACAGTACAACAATTATGCCCGCTTTTTGCAGTGATTGGCCGTGTGTGGAGATGATAAAGTGTGTAGGATCCCACTAAAGCCCCTTTTCCACTAAGCAGTTTGGTACGGTTCAGTTCAGCTCCAGTGGAACCGGTCCTTACCGTCCATCACCCCTCTGTTGGGGCACCTAGCACACAGATCTGGCACTAAAAGGTGGAGCTAGAAATAGAGCATGGTCACTCTTGCTCAGGGCTGAGTTGTGGCTGGTTTTAAGCCTATGTATCCACTGTTCATACTGTCGCAAGTTGAACATACATTTGTAAACTATAACTGTAAAATGAAATGATGTTTTGCTGCCTCTTGCAGCAGCTGTAGACTGAGAAAATAATAACTTGATTCCCTGGGCTGACTCCCAGCAACTTTTTGTTTTGTTTTTTTCCCTCACTTTTCTCAATTTTTTCCACTTTTCTCGAAGCCTTCTGTGGATTTATTGGGCTTTTTAGCCAAAGGTGCCCTCACCTTTGCTCGTGCAGTGAAACGCCGGAGGAAGGGGAAACGTGCCAGTGTGCTTGTGCATCTCCGCCAATGCGGACACCGCACACCGCTGCCAGGTATATTTCTCTCCAATGTGCGTTCGCTGGCCAACAGACAGGATGAACTTAAGCTACTGATGGGGAAAAACAGACTTTTCTACATCTGCAGATTTGTGCTTCACGGAGACGTGGTTGTGTGGATCGATACCGGACTCTGCGCTGCAGCTGGCAGGCTTCCAACTCTTCAGAGCAGATCGTGACACGGAACTTTCCAGCAAAACTAAAGGTGGAGGTAACTGTTTTTACACTAACAGTGGCTGGTGTAATGACATGACAGTGATCCAGCAGCACTGCTCTCCTGATCTGGAATCATTTTTACTCCCCCCGTGAGTTTGCTTCATTCATTCTGGTCGTTGATTACATCACACCGCAGGCCAATGTGCAGGAGGCACAGCAAACGCTCGCCGCCCAGATACTTTGTGTGCAGTGGATTTACCCAGACTCCTTAGTTATTGTCCTTGGCGACTTTAAAAATTTTTCCTCACCCATGAACTCCCCAAATACAAACAGTTTATAAAATTTCTGACCAGAGAGAAGAATATCCTGAATCACAGTTACACAACTGTCAACAATGCCTATCACGCCGCCCCTGCGCTGCATTGGGCCCCTCTGACCACGCCACTGTCCACCTGATTCCCTCATGCAGGCAGAAATTAAAGCTCTGTAAACCTGTTGTGAGGTCATCTAAGAAGTGGAGCAATGATGCTGTGGAGGATCTTCAGGCGTGTTTGGACACCACTGACTGGGATGTTTTCAGGACCACCACCAATAGTTTAGATGAGTACACAGAGGCTGTGACATCATACATCAGCTTCTGTGAGGACTGCTGTATACCATCACGCACCACTGTGATGTATAACAATGACAAACCCTGGTTTAGTCCTAAACTCAGGCAGTTGAGGCGGCTGAAGGAAGAGATGTTCAGGAGTGGGGACAAGGAGAGGTTTAAAGAGTCAAAGTACAGGTTTAGCAAGGCGGTGAGGGAAGCTAAACGGCTGTATGCTGAGAAACTACAACACCAGTTCTCAGCCAATGACTCTGCTTCTGTCTGGAAGGGGCTCAGACAGATTACAAACTACAAACCTAAACCCCCCCACCCTGTCAACGACCTGCGCCTAGCCAACGTTCTGAATGAGTTTTACTGTCGATTTGAAAGACAGTGGGTCAGTCCGGACACCAGCTCCGCGACCACCAGCTCCAACCCACCAGCATCACCTCCCCCACCTCAGCAGGGGCCTGCCGCCCCCCTCAACTACCCGCACCTATGGCCCCCTCTACCCCCACCACTACTCTCACTATCCAGGTGAGGGATGTCAACAGGCTCTTTAAAGGCCCTGACACACCAAGCCAACGGACGGCCATCGACCAAAGTCGGGCCGTCGGTGAGCGTCTGTCGGCCTAGTTTTTGCGGTGTGTCCCGCACCGTCGGTCCTTCGGCGTCGGCAGCTTGGGAAGAAGCAGCGGATTTATTTGGCAGCTGACTGAAGTGGAGCCTGCGGAGGAAACAGCGGGATCGTCTGAATGTAATAGTCCGTGGAGGTGCTGCGGTGCTCAGCTGCACAGATAGGTAACACCTCGGCTGTCAGGATGTACCACTCTCACTACGCTCTCTCTCACGCAGGCGCAGAACGTACATGCCACTTGGCCGTCGGATGTAGTCTGTGTAGTGTGTTCAAATGCAACTGACACAGGGCGACGTGAGGCGACGTAGACGACGCAGCAGTTGGCTTTCGTCACCGCTAGTTCTCTGATGTCGGTTTGGTGTGTCCACACCTTAAGAGGCAGAACCCCCGCAAAGCAGCTGGAACAGACTCTGTCTCTCCGGCCACCTTGAAGCACTGCGCCGACCTGCTGTCTCTGGTGTGTGCCAGCCTGCTTAAAGACCTCCACCATCATTCCCATCCCCAAAAAGCCAAGGACCACAGTACTTAATGACTATAGACCCATCGCCCTGACCTCTGTGGTAATGAAGTCCTTTGAGCGTCTTGTGCTGTCACACCTCAAGGCCATCACCGACCCTCTCCTGGACCCCCTGCAGTTTGCCTACAGAGCCAACAGGTCTGTAGACGACGCTGTCAACATGGCCCTCCACTTCACTCTCCAGCATCTGGACTCCCCAGGAACCTACGCCAGGATCCTGTTTGTGGACTACAGCTCTGCCTTCAATACAGTCATCCCGGCTCTGCTACAGGACAAGCTCTCCCAGCTGAGTGTGCCTGACTCCACCTGCAGGTGAATCACTGACTTCCTGTCTGACAGGAGGCAGCACGTGAAGCTGGGGAGACATGTCTCTGACACCCGGACTATTAACACTGGATCCTGATTCTGATTCTGAACTTAAGGGTGAAATGTTTACTTGTAATGTTATGCAGTGTATGAGTTAATGATGGGAATCCATCAGCTCACCTTAAATTTTCAATATCACAACTCTGACCATTCCATTAATTTTTTTGTCTCTCTTGGATGTAGTAATAAGTGGATCTTCAAGCGTTAACTTAAATATTAATTTCGACCAAATTATGTGAACTGCGCTTGCCTTAGAAGGACTAAATACAAAAAAACTCGCTATTTTTAAATATCCCATGGAGAGAGACTCTCACTCCAGCCTGTTCTATTTGGTTCAGAAAATGTCAGTGTGCAACCTCAACTTCCCCCTGTGTCACCTATGATGAGGAAATACAGGGAGTGCTGGATGGACCCTGTCTGTACCATACTGAAAGTGTTTGGTGGAAACAGGGTTTAAATGTGTGCGTTGTCATCCCCATTTGTTCAGTTCACCAGAACAGGTAGAAACAGTCGAGCAGCTCCACCCTCAATTTGAGTTAAGGAACTGAACTCTGTCTCAAACGTGCTTTAGAAAACCTTAAAGGATAACTCCGGTATTTTTTAACCTGGGCCCTATTTCCCCATGTGTATGTGTGCGTATGATTCATAGGTACAACTCGTTCTAAAATTGGTTCAGTATTGAGGGAGGCGGATGCAGCCGGGAGCCGCAAAACGAGCTAAAACGGCAACAGGGCAAATGCGTCCAGTATAAGTGGGACCAGTGTTATCTCTGTAAATAGCATACTAGCCTTTCCCTTACCTCTGGGCTGTGTGATGTCACAAGCTTTGCTCCACTGTGTCTGTAGCTCTCTCTACCCGTGGGACAGCCGTTTTCTTGAGGAAGAGGCGTTTCGGGATTGGATGTCTTCTCTTCTTCGGCTGGCAGTAGTCATCTTGGGAGAAGTGAGCACTGCAGACCCGATGGTCTGCAAGGCGCAATGTCTGGACAGGAGTGTTAGCATCCATTTGTAGCACAACTAGTCACAACTTCAGCATCTCGCCGTCCGACAAAGGCAGCCTATGAAAGCTGTACAGGGTGTTGCGCGACATCCTGTTCTTGCGTTCGGGAAAAGGCCCGTTTATTTGAGCACTCCAAAAACTCAGGGGGTAGCACATAAAAGACTCCTCTCCTGTCTCGCTTAAACACCTGTGTGGGCATTAAGGGTACTGTTCTTAAGTGGTTTCAGTCCTACCTCTCAGACAGGAGCTTCTCTGTCCAGCTGGGCCAGTATTCTTCAGCCACTTCCCCCCTGAGCTGTGGGGTGCCTCAGGGTTCTATTTTGGGCCCCCTCCTCTTTTCAATATATA
>NC_065524.1:2775916-2790618 GCF_006386435.1 Epinephelus moara
TAACACACACACTTCATACACACATACTCACTTACAGTACCCAGCGGGGCAGCCCTCCCCCTCTCTGCTCCAACACTGACTGACAGCTGACTCCACTCATACCACACTCACCACTGCCCCAGGGTCACTACAATATGCTATTTACAGAGATAGCACTGGCGATCTGAACCGGTCAGTGGCGAAAAAAAGCACTTTTAATGCGCAAACTTATATGGGACACATTTGCCCCCGTTAACATTTTAGCTCGTTTCGCAGCTCCTGGCTGCATCCGCCTCCCTCAATACTGAACCAGTTTTAGAACGAGTTGTACCCATGAATCATACGCACACATACACATGGGGAAATAGAGCCCAGGTTGAAAAATACCGAAGTTACCCTTTAAGATTTGGTTAAAAGCTCCAGAGAAGGGTAGTAAGTGGACCTTCAGTATTTTGTCAAACAACTATGTTCACAGTCAAGAATGAACTTTCACACTTAATGTGTTTTAACCTTTATTTCATTCAACAAAATATACCTCACTGCTCAGTGCATCTGTGTTGAAAACATTTAGACTCAAGAAATCATGAGAAAGCCAAGAATTTGATAAAGCATTGGAAGTCGTTTTTTGATCCATGACACATCATGATATTCATGTAACCGGTGGTGTCTGACTCTGCGTTGTGTGCGTTGTGTTTGAGGAAAAGACTCAGACGTGGATATCTTTGGAAGCAGTCTCCATTTAATCTGACAGAAGCAGCCTGACGAAAGCAGCATAAATACAAAATCCTCCGGTCAGTAACGTTGTCTTCCATAAAACGTGCCCCTCTCCCACGGAGATCAACAACAAAAGGGCCGTTGTAAATAATACAAAACTAAAATAGGACATAGCATACCTGACGAAAGCAGCATAAATACAAAATCCTCCAGTCAGTAACGTTGTCTTCCATAAAACGTGCCCCTACACAAAATAAATGACACAGAAATATGTTGTAGTGTATTGTAAGCACTTCACAACAAGTTTAAGCTAGCCCGTAAACTTTTAAATGCAAATAACAGAGGCTAAAACACAGAAATTTCTCCCGACTGCAAGGCCACTTACCTCTCCCACGGAGATCAACAACAAAAGGGAAGAGGAAAAGGCGTGGAGACACTAGTTACAGAGGGCAGTGTCACACTGTATAGTAAACGTAGGGTTACACTCAAATTAAAGTTCCACATAACTGACTCGGAGGCCTAACATGTCAGGTATTAACCAAAATAAATATAAATAAAATTAACTTAAGGTAACACAGACTTTGTGTAATTATAACACAATAACTAATGTACATTTTCTTTTACACATATTGCTGCTGCATAATTGACCCTGTTACACTCAGTGTCAACAAGTACTGAGCTTTTGATACTCAACTCACTTTGTTTAACTGTACTCTCTGTTATAATCAAAGTATGGTTTTAATGTGCCATTCTTCCCATCTGGCAAAGAGCACAGACGAGTCTGTACCAAACTCCACAGTGGAAGACGGTCCTGGAGATGGATTCACCATCCTGTCTGCAAAGAGCCTTTTCCTTGGACAAAAGGTAATATACGTATATTAGACTCACAGAAAACCAGTGCTATTATTTGTGAACTGAAGCTGCTGATATGTGATAAAATGATCCATTAGAACCAATAATGTTAAGCTCTTCTAAGTGACAACCAGTGTAAATGTTAATTTTTTTAAATTCAATTTTATTTATAAAGCCCAATATCACAAATCACAATTTGCCTCAGAGGGCTTTTCAGCATATGACATCCCTCTGTCCTTTGGTCCCTCACAGCGGATAAGGAAAAACTCCCCCTTTTTATTTATTTATTTATTTTAATATGTAAGCATAAGAGTGACAACAGTGTCTACTCACTGTGATTTTTGGTAAAAGCCCAAACAACATGTCAGTCTAATTCACAGTGTCCACTTTGACTTAATAAAGAAAACTACAGCATCTGTTTCCTCACATTGTGTTGGTGACTTTGTGAATCTACAGCTTTCACTAACAGAGAGTGAAATCAGCAAAATTGGAACAATCAAAGTGGAGGGGATAATTAACCCAACAAATGCAGAGATGGACCTCAAAGATGGAGTGGGTGAGGACATGTTTTGTGTACTTAATGTCTTAAAAACAAGTTTTCAGTCTTCCCTCTGTTCACCTGCTCCTGTTTTGTTTTCAGGTAACGCCCTGGAGAAAGCTGGAGGTAGAGAGTTCCTGGAGGGAGTCAAGGAGCTGCGGAAAGCACAAGGGCCTTTGGAGGTGGCGTCAGGTACAGACTCGACAGTCTCGGGACTAAATTTCATACATGGAAAACTGTATCAGCTGTGTTGTTTGAGATGCTGTTTAAGGTTGTTTTTTAATGGAAAGCTATACTGTATACAGCAGTAGTTGTTTCAGACCTCAGAGCAAACTGCTGTTGCACTACAATTTGAAGACAGAGAAATGTGCTTTAGATGTCAGGTAATCTTGTATTTGCTCGTCTTTTTCAACCTTGAATGACCAGTAGGTTTCACATAGATCTGGGTTTTGGGGTTTGGTTCCTCCCTGAGTTGCCAGGAAAAAAAGTAGAATTTACCCCTCAGTAAATTTGCCATGATGCAAATCACACTGTTAATTCCATATAATTATTATTTGATTTCAGTTGATTTTATAACATTAAAACTCTGAGTTACTTGAGATGAATGTATCACATTCTAAATTCCAACCGATGTTATCCCAGCAGAAAGACAGGCACACTGTCAGATAGTTCATGACTTGTACGACAGCTCTGGGCCTCTCAAAATCATCTAAAGAGGATTGTAAAATCCATCTTATGAACCGTCTAAAGCTTAAGAGGTGTTTCTCAAAAGTATCGTAACTGACAACACTCTGAGAAATGATGGTAGAGTAATGAGTGCCTCCTACCCACTGGTACAGGGCTCAGAGCACAGTCCTGCACGGGTCCATTATTGAAAACCCATACACTCCCATACCTGGAAAGCTCAGTACCAGAACCTGTTACTTGTCATTATGTCTAAGTCAAAGCCGCACCTGCCCGCACCCATTAATAAAAGTCTTGCGACCTGACCTGACCTGACCCGACCCGTGATTAAACACACACAGGCTACAGTCACTCACATTAAGCTAAGTTTTCAGTTCTTGAATTACAAATCCAGCAGAGGAAAAGTTTCTTTGACTGGCTGTGCTCGATGCTGGGATGCTGAAAACATTCAATCAGGTTAGGAAACATTTTACCATGCGCCTTCCACCACCATAAAACCTCAAAAGGATCCTCCTTGGTTGTCTTAAGCTCAGTGTTAGCTGCCATCTCATCGTTAGGCTGCAAAGTTTCATCGCTGGAGTCCTCCACGTCGGTGATGAATGTAACAATGGTGGTCAAAGGTTCAACTTGTGTTGTTGACTTTCAAAATAAAAGGAATTGTGGCTTGATAACAGTTATTTAGATGTAAAAGTATTACACATATACTGCACATCTTTTTCATTTGTTTTACTTTGAAAAATAAAAAATATATTTTTGTTTTCACCCACTCTGGCTTAGAGCATCTTAAGAAGCTCCAGAACCGGCAGGAGGAAGAAAAAAACTACACTTTATTTGAGCTTTTATTGTTTTTGTTCATTTTAAGTCTGTACTTTTATCCCAGTCACTTGTGTTCTTTGTTAAGTGACATGGTAATAGTGATTATGTTTCTAATCTTAACGAATCTTAAAATTCTGAGTACAAGATAACTAGTGACAGAGACAAGTTCTCTTAAACATTTGCATGTGCTACTTAAGAGCAATTTGTTCATATAAGTGGTTGCAGCATGAAGCCCATTATTTTCCTGTGTTACAAACCCAGACATCACTACAACCTTAGGTCTTATGAGACACCTTGTTTATGAAACACAGCTTCAGTTCTGCTTCTTAATAATCAAAGTGACAAGGTGAACCTGACACATCAATGCTGCATCATCATGTTACTGTGACAGGAAGCAGTAACACATAAACTCAGTCATTCTTATGTTAGGGTTAATCTATAGCATCAGTGAGACACAATAAGGCCCAACAGGAGAACATAACGTTCCAGCTACCTACAAACAGTACCATGAAAATTAAAAAACAATCTGACGTATCTTGGGTCTCTAAGACCATATCAGCTTTTGGAAGGAAAACATCAGAAAAACAATCACTTCCAACACTAGTAACAGCATCAAATAGTTACAAACAAATAGTTAAAGCCCTGTGAGGCAAATTGTGATTTGTGATATTGGGCTTTATAAATAAAATTAATTGATTGATTGATTGATTGATTGATTGATTGATTGACAAGGGGCCTAAAATGAATTTAGTGAACAGGGTGTAATATGGACCCCACTCTCTTGAGACCCAAGGTATGTGTGTTAGGGTTAAACTGTCAAACTCAGTGTTTGGGTCTTTTCACCCTGCAGTGGCAGTTAGCCAGGCCAGTGGGATGGCAGCCCGCTTCATCATCCACTGTAACGTCCCTCAGTGGGGTTCAGACAAGTGTGAGGACCAGCTAGAGAAGACTGTGAAGAACTGCCTCTCAGCTGCAGAGGAGAAGAAGCTCAAGTCTGTGGCTTTCCCTTCACTTCCAGCTGGACGGTGAGCTCTACTCTGACACAGGACTCGCATCAAACTCTCGGTGTGCTAATGTATTTATCACTTCAGAGATGATGAGCGCTTCACTAGAGCTTATATACTCTGACATGAAGTCTGAGAATGAACGCCAGGTTCACAGTCTGTATGATAGCTCGGTAATGCGAGTGTCAGATGCCTTTAAACTTAAAAGTGCCTGTGCATTTGTTTCAGTCACCCAGCAGGAAAAGAAAGAGTTTTGCTGGTAATATTGATCTTCCCTATTACTTTCAACACAGCAGAGTCAGATTAATGTGAACACTCCAGCAGCACAAGGTAAAACATGCAGAGCACTGTGATAAATGTATCATACATCTCTTATGTAGAACATGTTGTGGGGATTCTTCACAGATCAGCTCAGTCTAAACTGTTTTCCCTCTCAGCCCAGGGAAAGTTATTATATTTATCCTTAGAGTTTTGATGAATAAATGAATATCCAGCCAAACACAGCATGTGAGCAAACAGGACCAATCAGAGTCCCAACTTGTCATTCCACACTTTGGCACTGTGTGACTTTATAAACCAGCACCAGAATTCTCTAATAAAAACATTCATTGACATGAATTTATCTGTGGATTTATTGTAAGAAGTAATGGTGAGTGATGGCTATTAACTAAAGCAGCAAAATACATTTTAAAAACCATCACTGATGCAGCCTGTGAGAGAACTGAAAACACTCTTCCTCCTCTCAGTGGTTAAACTTTACAGCTCACCACAGATCTCCAGCAGTGACAACCCCTCTCTCAAAGCTCTACTTTTGCTGTTAAACAATACACCATCATCCAACAAGACACTGTGGTGGCCAATCACAGACATGCAAGTTCACATTTTTGGTAGAACCCCATATTTTTAGTATTTATTTCATAATTGTCACGACAAAAGATAAATACTTCCTTGACAGCATTACAGAGTTGTAAAATCTTGTGTCATTATAAACTGCTGTGCAGTGTTTTGGCATGATAATCCTTCAATCCGACCAACTTTCTTATTTTAGAGTTAAACCAGGGGTGGGCAATATACTCGATGTATCACGGCTTGCTCTATGTCCTATGTATATAATGAATGTTGGAAATTTGTGTCGAAATGGTCATGTCATTTTTTTAAGCCAGCGGCATGAGACTCTGCGTTTTGGTTCTCTCACTCTCTCCTGTGGCTCTCTCTCCCTCTTACTGACACACACAAAAAAAGAAAGACTCACAAACATGATACACATCACACAATCCTCCAACCATCCAGATTATTTTATGAGCGATAGAAAGCAAGTTGTGTTTTTTCGTCTGCAGGGCTCCAGACTGCCACTATTTAGTTGCATTTTGTGACCGTCACACCACTGCGACTTGCAAATACTATGTGTGTGTACATATATATATATATATATATATATATATATATATATATATATAAACTGAGGAGCTGTGTGTGTGTTTCCAGCTCATGCCATGTTTAAAGGTGCAGCAGCAACAGTTTAACTTGGTGCTAACTGCTAACATCTGACTGTTGACTGGAAGCTTCAAGTTCACAGCAAAAATATCAACATTTCCAGCTCAAGGCAAGCTGGATGCTTCAAAATAAAAGCACAAATGGTCCTACTTTATTTAATTATAACAATTCTTCAACTTGTTTTTAATGAAAACAGTACTTTTTTAACCTTTCTATGACAGTAGCTGCTTTATTGTAAAACTGCAGTTCATTTAATGATTTTGTGTTTTAGTAGTCTGCATTACTTTGAGGGAGATTCCAAAATATTGTGATACATATTGTGTATCAGGATAAAGCCTAAAAATATGGTGATATTATTTCTAAGCCATATTGCGCAGCCCTAAGCCAAACAGATATGAGAGATATGTCTCTGAAAACATTTGAGTTGAGAAATAGGCAAGGCAGTAACAGTATTTTGATACATATTTGATCAGTGCTGCCTAGTTTGACAGTTTGACCACAGTTCATGGGCAGTGAGCTACAGCTGCGCTAGAGACTCCTCAGCTCTGATTGGTTGAATTCATTTAGGTGCGGTTAGGCTATTAGAAGCACTAAGAGGCAATAGAGTGGGCAGAGGATTTTGATTTGTTTTCACAGATTATATTTATATTTACGATGACATTTCAAAGCACCCTCGTTTGTTGTGTTGCTTTTAGCTGCAACTTATATTCATAAGTCCTTACTAGTCTGTACTCTAACTGCTGTTGCCATGAAATTCATTTCACATCCTGAATTTCTCTCACAGGAATGGATTCCCAAAACAAACAGCTGCCCAGCTTATCCTCAAGGCCATCTCCAACCATTTTGTGTCGTCCACCAGCTCCTCTCTGAAAAACATTTACTTTGTTCTGTTTGACAGTGAGAGTATTGGAATATACCTTCAGGAAATGGCCAAGCTGGACGCCAAGTGAGGATTCTTGTTTTATGGGTCTGTTTTTTTAACTGTTGTTTGTTGCAGGTGGTGTAGATAGGTGATATGGCAGTAGGGGGGGGGGGGGTTGATGTGGAATCTGTCTTGATAAAGAGGAAAAAAACTATGTGTGAGTGGAGTGCTGTTCACTTTTTATGTTCCACTGTCCATTCAATAAATTGCATTCGTTAAAGATTAGATAATTTAAATCAGTACAGTTTGCCATTATGGTTCCTTGTTTCAATGATGTTTTTACATTCCATGTACAAATATAACAGTTTTCCTGGCCTCTGTAGTTTCTGATACAGTTAGTTTACTAAAAACTGTGGTTCTCATTCAGCTTTGAAATAAAATTTCAGATGTTTTACACCAGAGATCTGTTCAGACTTCCAACACTTACCATTTTCATGCCTCCGCACCAATGATAGCCACGACCGGAGACAGTATGTTTTCAGGTTGTCTGTCCATCCCATCCTTGTGAACATGATATCTCAAGAATGCCTCTGGGGAATTTCTTCAAATTTGGCACAAATGTCCACTTGGACTCAACAATGAACTGAGTAGTTTTTGATGGTCATAGATCAAAGGTCAAGGTCATTGTAACCTTGTCTGTCTCATTCTTGTGAAGATGATATCTCAAGAATACCTTGAGGGAATCTCCTTAAATTTGGCACAAACATTCACTTGGACTCAATGACGAACTGATAATATTTTGCTGGTCAAAGGTCAAATGTCCACTTGGACTGAAGAATAAACTGATAGAATTTAGTGGTCAAAGGTTAAGGTCACTGTGGCCATCTTTGGTGCCCACCTTGAAACTGCTGATTGTATGGATCTTCTGTGCTGTTGGGGGAACAATGGGTGTGAAGCATCCATGTTCTCTTAAAGATATGGATTTAAACTGTAAGAGAAACTTGACTGGTGCATGGAGGCATACAGCCACGGGGCAGTAATTCTAGTTCCTGTCTCCTCACAGTAAAATAAACAAATGCGCATGAACACTCTGTAGAATGTCAAGTAGACAGTGGTTGGAGAAAGAGCATTTTAAAATAAAATGCTGGCAACCATATGCACAGAACATCCTAAGGCTAAAAGTAGCCCTAAACCCAACATGTCAAGTTAGGAGAAACTCTCAAAGGCTGCTGTAATTCTCTACTGTTATTAAAGTCAACAAATTCCATCATGCAGATCCAAACCAACAATGTGTCTCAACACCTGATTCCCTGTTCTGTCTATGGCTCTCAGCTCCAAGCACATTGGTTACTATTGAATGCGTAGATCTTTAGTTTTATAATATTATGATAAATGGCTATAACTTTCTATGTTCTCTTATGTTAACTTTTTTGTTATGTTATGAAGTTATGTTATGTTATCAGGTTCTCTTGAATAAAATAATGTATGGCAATTGATGCTGACAGCTAGAATAAGTAATAAAATCAAAATAAATACAGGAGCGTCATGCGAACCCTGCTGCAACAGTGTGTATCACGTGTTTTTAACAATAATAGAGCTCTACGGCACAGAGGAAGAAGATATATCAAGCTGTACATATACACAATATGCTTGTTAATACTTCCATTTATTGTTACTTTGGATCTGCACATGGCATTTGTTAACAAGAAGAGTGTCAGTATGTCAGTCCTAACTGTGAGAATCCAAAGTTGTTTTTTTAAGACTTGACTTCAGTATTTAAGTGCCGATACCAGCTCGTCAGTCTCAGAAAAACTGAAGGCAGCCCTGATGACCTTTTCACAGTCAGCTGCTACAGGTAATGAGCCTTGTCGCACCAGTGGTTTGAAAAATTGACATTTTAAAATCATATTTTAATGGAGGTGAGTTAAGTAAGACATAAAGAGTGCACCTACACATCAAAATGTCCATCACTGGATAACTAGACATAATAAAATAAACATTTGTTTAGTTAACTTGGGGGGAAAAATAACAGTAGAATTTGCCATATAAAGGGCAGATGAGGTGGTTGGCACCACAACACTGAAGAACCAGGTCAACTAACAGGAGTAGTCCAAAAAAGACTGGCATTTATCAACAAAAAGTTTACTGGAACAAAGGCAAAAATTGAACCTGAGAAATACAGCAACACTACATGAAACTGAAGCACAAAGAACACCAAACAAATGAAAGCTGCAGCCTCCCTCCCCCTCATACTCCACTGCAAGGCATCTTACTCTCTCAACCTCGCCCGACTGGAATCTCCCACCTGCCCTAGTACCTGTACTACAAAGCCAGTTCAGCTTACCTAGGATATCTTTTGGTTATCTGGCTTCACTAACCCCATTCAATATTTTTATTATTATTAGTGTTCCATAGTAAGTGTACATTTCAACAATTCAAAAAGCAGCAACTGTAAACAGAAGCAGGAAAATACATAGATGTACACCATTCGTCCTGAAATTCATTTATGAATACATATAGTATTGTCTGTGTGCGCGCGTCTGTGTCTGTGTGTGCGAGCCAGCCATTACGTATTTTCACTACTGACATTAGCCTACAAACATTACAAACTAAACATTGCGCTGTGCACTTTGCACTGTTTCTTTCATTCTTTCTCCGTGTTGCGTGTGTATGTGTGTACCTGTGTGCACGCGCGTGCCTCCGTGCCGTCAGCCAAAACTATGCTCCATGTATTTTGTCATAAAGCATGTTTCTAAATACAGTGTGCATTGGTTTGACACGGCCCGCACACACACGTGCCTCCATGCCGTCAGCCAAAACTATACTCCACGTATTTTGCCATAAAGCATGTTTCGAAATACAGTGTGCATTGTTTGTCTTACATTAATATTTATTACACAGTGCATTTACAGTGCTTTGATTTTGCATCTCCTCTAATATACTGTTTTTGATTTTTTATTCCTCTATACATAACACATCCCCGGGTATGGACTAGTATAATCTTCAAATTATTTTTATTAGGTATTCAAATTATGTTTACTATTGCTATCAAAGTCTGCTCTATTAGAAAGGTTTCACATATTGTAAACATGTCCCTACTTGCATATCAATTCCCCAGCTGACTTAAAGGGAAATTTCGGTTTATTTCAACCTGTCTCCTATCGTCCTAAATTTGTTTCAAGTGACTAGTGACGAAATAATAGTTAGCATGTTAGCCGTTAGCCTAGATACAGCCGGGGCGCATTAGTAGCGTCAGACCTGTTAAAACGTAAGTGAACGGGCATCCCTTCAAGTGTAAAGTTAGTCCACTAAACAAGCTTTTTTTCCACAAAGACCGCCTCATATCGTTAGGATAAATGTCAGAGAACATATAGAAAACGACATGTAAACGTGTTGTCTTACCTTACCGGTGTGCTGCCATGTTTGTTTATCATTTAGCTCTGCTTTCCAAAGAGTGGCCAAAATATCACGAGAACAAGCAGCTATCTCATAGCGTGCCTGAACAAGCAGCAACAGCTGGAAGGATGCACTGACGAAGAGCTTTGTGAAATTGAAGAACGGAGGAGGAGAGAGAGAGAGGCGCAACAGGTAGAGGACGAATGGCTGCTGCAAGGCTGAGTAGCTCTGGAGATTGGTGGTGTACCTGTAAATGCTGTGCCCCAGTGCCCACAGAAGAGGAATGACTCTGTTGCAAGGAATGGGACTGGTTGCAGCCTTATTTTCAAGGTCTGGATGTGACCGAGGACGAGACACCTCCACCTGGAGTAACATTAGTATCCAGCTGGGCTTTATCTAGAGCTGGCGAGATATATTTCGGCTGCGTTTTGGAAAGCAGAGCTAAGTGGTAAACAAACATGGCACCACACCGGTAAGGTAAGACAACACGTTTTTATGTCGTTTTCTATATGTTCTCTGACATTTATCCTAACGATATGAGGCTGTCTTTGTGGAAAAAAGCTTGTTTAGTGGAATAACTTTACCCTTGAAAGTATGCCCGTTCACTTACGTTTTAACAGGTCTGACGCTACTAATGCGCCCCGGCTGTATCTAGGCAAACGGCTAACATGCTAACTATTATTTCGTCACTAGTCACTTGAAACAAATTTTGGACGATAGGAGATAGGTTGAAATAAACCAAAATTTCCCTTCAAGTGACAATATTTATACAGTAAAAAAAAAAAACTTACCTGAGGTCCTTGACTTTGACGGTTCATGTTGGCCAGCAATCCGCTAGACTCCTGCTCCTGAGTCATGATGAAGATGACGTTGCTTTCTCCTCCAGCACACCGATTAGGGGGCGCTGTGCCATGCGGCTACTATTATGCGGCTATCATAGTAAAAAATACGGGCGCACGTGTGTAAATTAACAGTCCCTTTATTCCAAAAGTCATTAAGAAAGCAAGGGAAGAACATTTAATAATGCCCTGGAGGGCGGGAGTGGATAAACCCGGTTAAAGAGTACCCGCCCGGATGGGATGCTCTAAAACTAAAGCGAGCATGCCGGCAAGGAGGCAGGGATCATTTCATTGGTCAACAATAAACCTGGCGTTCT
Source organism: Epinephelus moara (assembly GCF_006386435.1). Lineage (NCBI taxonomy): Eukaryota > Metazoa > Chordata > Actinopteri > Perciformes > Serranidae > Epinephelus > Epinephelus moara. Next base: position 2,787,412 of record NC_065524.1, read on the forward strand.
ATTGGTTGGGGGATTTTGACAGGGTTGTCACACAAAAAAAATCCAAGAGCAGGGCAGAAATCTGAGAGCAGAAATTCCACGAGCGCATGAAAGCAGCTTGAGCGCGAGGAGAAGAGCTGAAGCTGGAGCAGGAAATCTGTGCAAGCAACATTGTATCTGAGTGCGAGTACACAGTTTGAGCAGAAACAGAGTAGATCTAAGCGCAAGCAGAGGCTACTTGAGTGCGAGGGCAGGGTTTTGAGGGACAATATTACAAAATCTGAACGTGAAATCAATAAATAATGCTCTCAAATTGATACACCACTCTCTTGAATAAAGAAAGGAAAAAAGCTCCATAGAAAAGTCTTTGGCGATTAGACCCCGTATGATTTATGGAGGGTGATGAATCCATAGTCGAATAGGGAACCTGGTGGTGGTAGAGTTGGTGAAGATGCAATGAGAGGAAGAAGGAGAAGTGCTGATGATCTGGATGAGTAGAAGAATGAGCCTTTGTTGAGCTTGACCTGGACTCTGGATACGATGGCTGGAGGTGAACGGGGTGGAGGAGGGTGTGAAGATTCTGCCTAAAATGATGGCTGACAACAGCAGAAGAGAGAGCAGATTGTCTATGAGAGATTGTGGCAAAGTTTGATTGGATAAGTAATTGAACGTACGCTGAGCTTCATTTGTCTTTGTTCATTAATACATTTCCTTCTTAGTTGTGTAGGATATAATAATCCCTCTTATGTATGCCTTCGTAGTTTCCCACTAAATAGACGGGGTTACCTCATTGTCATCATTTTCATTAATAAACATTCTTAACTCCTGCTCTGCCCACTCACAAAACTCAGGGTCGGCCAACACAGATCTATCACATTTCCATCCAGATTGTTCAACATTCAATCAATCAATCAATCAATCAATCAATCAAACTTTATTAAAAGTATAGAATCACCATGCAGGATGGTCTCAAAACACTTTACAATTGAAGTAGTACATGGGACAAACATACAAAGAGTAAAAAAGACAATAAAAATACAAATTAAAACAACCATAATTATAACATCAAATGAAAGGGATGTTAAGAACGTGGTGGATCATAAAAACTCTAGAATAGGCTTGTAAGAAACACATATACAGCCAACAAACAGTAATAGTAAAAACATAAATGTTTAATATCAGTGGATATTAAAAGAAAGAAAGGTGAGCTAGGGTAGGTTGTAATAAAATGAATAAAGGTAGGTCTTAAGTTTAGTTTAGTTTATTAGTTTAGTTGACAGGGACCATGTACAGAACAGGTTCTATACCAGAGTTAGCTAAATAGCTAATTTGCATCTGTCTTGATTTAAAAATGTCTACTGAACGAGCTTCTTTAACATGTGATGGAAGGCCATTCCAAAGAAAAGGGGCACGGTAGGCAAATGCTCTACAGCCAACTGATGTCTTTTTCACAGGAGGAATGACCAGGAGCAGCATCCAGAGAGCGAAGAGGGCGTGCTGGTGTATATGGTGTGATTAGCTCTGTTACATAGGGTGGAACAAGTAGGTAGGAGCATGCGCGGCATGAGAGGCCGGAGAGGCTAGAGCTCTACATGCTGCTGGCACAATGATCTAAAATCTATCAACTATCGACGATTAAGACCCTGCTAAAACGATTGGAAACATAGTCTGATGCTTGCCCTGCTATAAGAGTAAGAAATAATATTTTCTGGTGTATATGAACACTAGATCACGCAACAAGCCAGAGATGCCGGTAACAAACGTGGCCAGATTTGATGATCTGGAGAGTAAGCTTGACAAACTTGTGGAATTGCAAACAGCAGCAAATACACTTATGGTATCATTAGTTAAGCGACTGGACTCCAGCGACAAGAAAGTGGAATTACTCACTAGTGAAGTGCATGAGCATGGAGTCCAGTTAGAAGATCAAAAAGTAAAATCGAGGTGCTAAAAAAAGACCTTGCCCAGGCGGTGGAATACATTGATCTACTTGAAAACAGACAACGGGAGAAGAAACTCAAAATTCTGGACGTACCCAAACAGTCGGAAAAGTCATCTGGAATGATTCCCTTCCTGGTGAATCTGTTTGAGACTGAATGGGGTCTAAAGCTGAATGAGAGGGACATTGAGAAGGCCCACCGCCTTGGGGCACTGAGGGAGAAACCACGTCACCCTTGAGCGATAATTTTCTGAGTGCAACACTTCCAGACAAAGCTCAAGATCCTGCAAGCCATCAGAGAACACCGATCCCAAGACCAGGGAACTGAAGAGGAGTCCCCAAAGCCCCCGACGTATTGGATTATTCCTGATAGCTCGGCCCAAGTAAGAAAAAAGAGGGACACGTTCTGGCCTCTGTGGGAGCGACTTCACAACCTGCGCATAACAACTAGGATCAAAAACCCAGCCACATTAGTTGTTGTGGACGGTGAAGATGAACTGAGGTTTTCAACTGTAGAAGAAGCAGAAACCCAACTGAATAAAAGATACCCACCTGCTGGGCAACCTGTTGGATCTAATGGACATGGTGCTGCGAAAAGATAAGCAGAATGATATTATTTGCTTCTATCATTTCTTCCTCTTAGCGAGATAGAATGAACAGACTATGATAAACGCACCCTCCGCTTTGGTTAACCCTTTCTCAACTGGAGGCTTTTTTTTCTTTTTTTTTTTCCGTCCCACTGAGAGATCAAGCTTCACTGTTTTCTCTATGGACTTGTTGATATCGACATGGGATATGTTGACATAGGCCTGTAGGCTGTAGCTCTGATGTGAGTTGAGAAGAGGACACACATCTTAAGCAGCTCTCGGTTATGGACCTTTTTGATAAAGACTAATAAGAAGGCTGTTTTTTTGTTGCTGTTATTGACTTATTGATTAAGACTAAATAGCCTAGGCCTATGGGCTCTGCTGCGTAATTTTTTTCTTTTCTTTTTCTTCCTTTTTTTTTCTTTCCCTAAGATTGAGAAGAAGGACGCCATAGTGCACTACAATTTGCAGCTATATGCAGCTATATGAACTGAACTTTGTGGACCTTATATGTTGGCTAGCCTGTGGTGTTGCTGTGGTTTTGAGATTGAGTAGTGGCGACCTTTTTTTGTTGTCATTTCTTATTATTATTTTCTTTATTATTATTTTCTTCTCTCAATTTCAATTTCAATTTCAATTTTATTTATAAAGCCCAATATCACAAATCACAATTTGCCTCACAGGGCTTTACAGCATACGACA